>NC_061531.1:10305000-10482500 GCF_022379125.1 Scophthalmus maximus | reverse complement strand
ACCTTCTGTGTAGTACATCCACAGCTCTGATTGAGCGGCTACAGCTGCGGCTTGCTCGTGGATTTTTCAGTACCCTGGGTGATGGAGGGCGCACGAACTCCGTAACCCCCACGGTGTCCTTCTCATTGCAGCTTGTGTGTGTGAGCGGCAGCTGTGCGAACAGCTGTCTATAGTAACATGCTTCTTTTGTGTCTGCACACACAAACACACACACACACACACACACGCACCCAAAGATGAGCTAAGACGGCACCTTCCAAAAGTGTGTCCAACTTTTGAGAACCAGCGGCATTTCTTGTGATCCTCGTGGGAGCTCTTTGGTGAAACACTGTGAGGCAAGTCTCTAACAAGGAAGAAGAAGAAACAAAAGCAATCTACAATCTCAATATTTTCCCTCTTTCAGGCTGACAAAAGTGAAAGCTACGACGATGGATTCAGCAGGGGATTTTGTGTGTTTGCGTGCATTCCTTTTACGCGCTTGTATGTGTATGCACACACGTGTATGTGATCATGCCGTATTCCTCCATGAAATGAGACATGCAGGTTTTTTAACAATGGGACTTGTTTGGATTGCAGTGGATCTGCTAAAGCTTCATAAGATTTGGCTTTTCCACAATGTGAGGCCCGTTATCCTTCTCCTCTCTATGGATTTCATCGAGTTTGAATCCACGATCGTCACTGCTTTTGTGAGGAGGAACAGCTCAATCTGTGGACCAGCTTTCATTGTCATTTAGTCCACACATGCTTATGGCATATGGTTCTAAAATCTCTATGGTTAAAGAGGATTAAATGGCAATTATGAAATTATTTGTAGGCAGAGGGTGAATTCAACAGCTATAAACTCATCAAAGACACCAAACAACTTTTTGCTCCTGCACTTATCATGATTGCATGCACATCAATCATCAATCTTTAATCATCAGATCAATAGCCATAACAATGAAAGGGCATCTCCAGGGGACATTAGATGCTTTCAGTCTTAATTGAATATCTGAACAGAGAAGATCCATGGAGGAATGCCAGTCATAACCCACAGTGGATACGATGAGGCCTCCGATGGACTGCAGCCTCTTGGGTGTTGCAGCTAACAGACTCCACAGCCGACCCCACAGGCTTTACTAGCACTAAGAGCCCAACCTTGTCACAACTGATCGGGTTCATACACGATGAGAACGTATTCTGATTCCTCGCGGTGATAAAGGACGGGCATGTGTGCCCTATATACAGTATGTGTTCTAGCACACGTGTTTACATGTAATGCAGCCTGTTGTGTTGATATAACAGCTCTCGGCAGGACTGGGGCATATACACAACAAACAGGGACGATCAAAGTCATCCCTGCTATTCTTGCAATGCATAAACCATCTCGAACTGTGAGACTATCAAGCAAATCAAAGCGAGGGGGCGGAAACAGGCTTGTCAAACAGGGCATGATAGAGAAATTAATTCTTCCTTTGCCTATCTGAGGCTTACACCTCCTCCCTCAATCCCTAAACCCTCTATCTGACAAATCCAATTAGCATGACATGAACATGATGGTCCCGTATACACACTTTAACCAGGATCTTGGCGAGGAGTGGGCAGGCCGGGCACCAGGCACAGGGGCCAGACAAAGGAGGGTTGGCATGGAGGGTCTCCGTTCGCCCCGTAACCTGGCTCCAGCCGGAAGACCCAGTTCCTCGACAGGTTGGCAGCGCTATCAGCTCCCTCACCCTCTGGTCTATCACTGCTTCACATTTGTCTTCCAGTACCAGCCCTCTCTCTTTTCTCTTGCCACATCATCGCTCTCCTTCCTCCACAGCCTTATGGTTCATATTTAAATCTATTTGGGGGTTTGTGTAGACTAAATGAAAGATTGTTCCTCAATGACCACAACTGATAATCATTTACATAGTCAAAGTATTATAAATAGTGTAAGATACCTGCCACGTTGCATAGATTAACCTCTCATAAATTATTTACAATATCCACAAATGAGGAACCATGGAGCAGTAATTGCTTGTCAGATTAAAATACTTGGGAGGGAAAGGATTACAAAAACTTGGCTAGAAAAAAAACACTTGGCCAAAAACAACACAGAATTGCAGTTTGAAAAGCTAAATGAGCATCTTGTATCCCATTTTTAAATCACCAAACACAATCGTCGAGTTAGTCAGACAGATCAAATGAAGCTCTAAACTTTTTTTCCTGGCGCAGAGAAAAAACATTGCATGATGATGTCTGGCAAGCTGTCAGGCTGTGCAGTCTCCTGGCCCATGCCAGTGTAGAGATTTGCATTTGACTCAAAGGAGGCCTGAAACATCAGAGGCACTTTGAAGCACCACTTGATGCTGCACGATTGGACAGGTGAAGAAGAAAAAAAAAAGCACAACACAACAACGCTCAGAACTTCTGTACCCAGAAAGCCCTGACAGTCAAAAGATATTCAGCGGCGAAACATTTCATCATTCATTTTTCGAGTTGATGTTGAACTCACAGGCCTAGACTCCTTATCCTCCAACTAATGTGACTTTGGCTGGCATGGTAATGGGCTTGGTTCTCTTGAAATGAAGAATAATCCAAACTATACCAGGTCATCATGATATGACAATTCTCGCTCTCACAAGCATCAGTCATCGTTTTCTGCAAGAAAAGACACTAACACCTTCTCTATCTGTCTCCACCTCTTTCCCTCTGTCTCTATCCCTTTCTTCGAGAATCTAATGCTCTCCACAGAGACTCTCGTGTAGAAACACATTATGCATTTCATAGCAATCAAACCAGGTTCCCGAGCAATTACTTCTGATGGTAGCCCAGTTGGCCTGGACACTGTTTATCCCCGTCAGCGAGGGAATCCATCGTGGCAAAGCTCACCGACAGCCGAGAGGGAGGGTATTTCTTTTTCATGTGCAGTGCGCCTTTGTCAGCATATACGCCTCCCCAAAGACGTCTCCATGATGGCTCAGTGCTCATTTTAATTAACACATAAGCCTGTTGATGTTAATTAAAAAGCAGACAGATGATTCTCCATCAGAAAAAAAGATCACACAGAGGGGCGAGGGAGGGGTGTATCTGAACAGGCCGAAAGATGCCGCGGCAGTGCTTATTCAGATGAGACTTTCTGTAGCCCTCTTGAAACATATACATTACAAGTGGGGCACATCAAACCAAGTGTATCAAAAATCCGTTTGATACACTTGGAGTTTTTTAAAGCCAAGAAACTGCTATTAGATGTTTTACTATGGGTCCTCCCAAAGTGATAATGATCTACAATACCCAGAGGAGGTGATGCAGGCTAACGTGTGGATGTAGTTTAATTGTGCTGTCATGCAGTCAGTTGCTGAGCTACTCACTTCATGGGCTTGAAAAGTGCTTGTCCGTAATTCTGGAAAGTCATGATCAGCTTCAGCTGGGTGCCTCCCGATTTCATGGCTGGGGAAGAAAACATTTGAGATGTCAGATCACCGTCTAAATCCTTTGAAGCATAAACACACACTAGAGACACAGACGGGTGACAACTTAAAGTCAAAAAACAAAATTGAGTGTCTAAGTAAGCTGTCGAGCCATCGGAACAGCCTCCGTCTCTCTTAGTATTGATTCTCTGAGTCTCTGAGCTCAACTGGAAGGATGAACACCGTTTTCCAAAACATCTTCCCCCAGTTTTTCATGATGGTGAGGATGAGAACTGTCTAACACGCTGGTACAAAATCTCCCGTAGGCGTTCAACTGGGTTTAGATCCGGCGACTGTGAGGACCATAGCATATGATTCACTTTCATTCATTTTCATTCATTTCACTCGTCAAACCGTTCAGTGACCCCTCGTGCCCTGTGGACGAGGGCATCGCCATCGTGGAAGAGAACACTCCCATCAGGATACAAACATTACATCACTCAGAACGACGTCGTATTGATTTGCGTTGACCTTTCCACTGTAGGGGTCAAGCATTCAGGCCTGCACTGGTTTCTTGGTGTAGACCGCACTCGCTCACTTGCGAAAAAATATGGAGGATGACTCATCTGACCATATCACTTTTTTAACACATCTCTGTGGACCAAGCGGCTTTTGCACCACTGAACTCTCAAATGTGCATTCATCTTTGTAATGAGGGGTTTATGCACTGCAGCCCTACTATAATATCCATCCTGTTAACGGACTGTTCTCGCTGAAAAAGTCTGATCATGTCCTGGATTTGGATTCTCAGTTACAAGAAGAAGAGCGAATATACAAGTACCATGGTCCATTCTGATCCCATTTACTGATGTTCATCCCATGGATCTAAATGCAGATGTCACTTTACTGCTGTTGAAACGCTGGTGAGATGAGCAGCCTTGTAACGATGAATCCTATTCCAAGTCTCGTGGATCTTTTCCTCTTGCTGTCTTGATACAAAATCCGAATCAACTGGGCCTGCTCAGTATTTTCGAACATGCCGCAGAGCATGGTGCGATGTTAATGGCTTAATTGTACCATGAAGTGCACATGTGTGGAAGCATCTGTATTCATGATGTTTCTCCCCTCATTTATCCGGCTTTATTTCTTTTAATTCGTCAACCATCTGTATAAAGATACAGTAAATACACACAAATACCCTTGCACATACGCACAGCTGTTCCCTTATTTGCCAATTTGGAGAAAAGCAATTTTGCATGAATGCATAATGGAGCCATCACATCTGCTGACCAATTTAAACAGGCACTGTACAATCAAAGGGCAACTGTGGCAGTTGGGAGTTGTGTATGATTGAGAACAAAACGTGGCATGAAAAGCGTCTGCTGACAACTAATACATGACTGGATCTGGGTTTGATGGGAGGATGAAGATGGAAATTGCTATTTTTTTCCTGATTGAAACAGAGTGACAATGGCTTTGGGGCGGACAAAAAGATCCACTGTGAATGAAAGTCGAAACTAGAAAGACCCTATAATTCAGCGGCTTATAATCAGAGTGCATTTATTCTAGGACTTCATACACTTTGCCTCAGAAAGGAAAATCCTGTTGCGTCACAAGTTTGAGGAATATCAATTTCCTAAAAAATAATCCCCAATAATTCCCCCAACTGCGTGTTCCCATCCATGTGTGTATACATGCACCACAACAGGCACGATTCGGACCAGATGTTCCTCTGTAAGCCTCCACAGGTTGTACACATTGTCAGCGATTGTTTGTGCATGTTCCACACTTCCCCTCTCGCTCCCACAAACTGACCTCGTGTACCCAGGGAGAGGAGCCAGGGCACGTGTCTGTGACTATTGCTCATGTCCACAGTGTCTCCCAAAGGCCTAAGGAGACTCACTGTGTGTCCCCCTGCCTTCATCTGACTCAAACAAAGGGGCCGCGGGCCCGTCTTGATGCCTTGTGTTTCTGTCATAATGGACGGGATTTCGTGGGATTTGCCCATTTATTACAGCGCATTAACTTGAGCATATTACACAACACAGCGCGTCTGCCTAACCCCAATATCATCATAAGCCCCCTGTAGTGGACCCACTTATTGACTGGCTTCGTGGCTGAGTAGCTGGCTACAGTCTACCCCCTGCACAGAGCTGTGTTTAGTGTTTATCGACTCTCTCGCCGTTTCCCACAAACTGTTGTTTCTCTGTTTTTTCTCCTTCTTTTGTGTGTATATGTCATCCGTTTACTCCTTTTCTCTCTGTTATGCTCTGTCTGTTTCACTTAATCTTATACTCACCACTGGCAAGCCCCCCCCCCCCCATTTGCCGTGACTCATTCTGCAAAGCTTTTGAATTTTACATACACTGTTGCACAAAGTACAATCTACATAACCTCGGGTCAGAGCTGTTTTTTTTCTTTTCTTTTTACGACAGGGGATGGATTCTGAGTCGAATCAAAGCCAAAGAATACACTTAGAGTATTAGGCCTACACATGTGGCAGATTTGCTGAAGCCAGGTCAAGTGCATAGTGCCCCAGAGTAATCTTTAAATTTGGTATAGCTATACATCAATCCTAGAACCTTTGAGACATTGCACATGACTGCACTATGTTTTAATGCTGTGACCTTGAACCCTTAAGCCACAATCCTTGAGGAACTGACCTCAATTCACCGCTTGGTGCTGGCCGTTTGCAAAATTTTGTGTCTAATCAGAAACTACATAAGGTAATCCCCTGCGGAAAAAAACCCTGGCAGAGCTCGGCTGATTGTTTCTGTGGATTGTATGAGCTCTGACATGCAACCAAACATGAACACTAACAGTGAACTTCAACAAGACATCTTTTTTTGATTCTCCTAAAGAGCATCTATCTCGGTATCTGTGAGTGAATGTATGTGTTTCTGTTCATCTATATCATTGGTCTGTTTCTCCAAGCGTCCACAAGTGAATCGATGTCGCCGTCTTTGTCTCTGCACCTCCACGTCCCCTGGTCTTTCAGAAAAGCCTCACCCACCACTATCAGATTCCCCTCCCGTGCCGTGATGATAAATCCATCCAGCTCTCACCTATGCCACCTCACGGCCCTGTGCGTATGATTTATGAGTCTAGCTGAAGACTGAACAAAAGGCCACAGCCAGCCCCAACAGAGAGACAGACACAGAGGAGGGGGGGGGAGAGAGATGCAGAGAGAGAGCTGGAGGGCCGGGGGGACGGATATTGCAGAGAAAATGCTGAAGAGGGAAACTTTCTAATGCTGTCTATGTTTTGTAATTTCATTGAGACAGATAAGTGGCAAGTGTGTGCACCAATTACGGGGCACAAAAGCTGTAGTGCATGCTTCCAGGCACACACACAAACAAACTGCACTGGGTTTTATTTTCTGCAGACAGACAGCGTTTTTTATAGGTGTGTCTGGGCACAGATTGATGGTCTATATATTATAAACAGAGGGGGCAAAATGAAAATACACAGAAACGACTTAAGTGCAGGCTGAGATGTGTATGATAAATGATTGTGAGCTTCCTGCAAGTGATGGAGGGACAGACGATACGGACATGCACTAGAAGGGAACAGCTGTGTATTATCTGTCTCCAATATTTTCGCAGAGACAAGCTCCCTTTCACATTTGGCCAAGATGACATCAACATAATAAGCAGATATTAAAACGAACTAAAAGTAAAGTACATTTACGCAAAAGGAGACAAATACATGTCAGTCTAATAGCACACCTGTCTTTTACAAAGTGCAGATAAAGTCATTGGTACTGTGCTCACTTGCTGCACCTACACTGTGATGTATTGATGCTAATGTTCACTTACTTCTGAGAAGAATTTGCACCGATTTAAAAGCGAAAATATCTCCAAATCACAGTAATGGATGTGCAGGAATGAAAGGAATGTTTAGACATTCAGACTCGGAAGAGGCAAATTCTCCTCAAATGTTCTTTCCCTTTTACTTGGCCTTTAGGTTTTATGTGAAAATGTTTAATTGTGTAAGGTTTGTCTTCCGTGTGATCTTCGTGTCACACTTAACACTTAAAATGCCACTGAATAAAATCACAGCTTCAACAGGAACAAAACTAACACAGTAAGTCATCGCTTACAATTAAATCCAAATCCTGACTAACATGCTGCCCCACATCCACACATCACTCTCACGTTGACACACACACGCATCATTTGATAAACATACTGCAGATTTTGAGGATCTAGATTAAGCCCCGATGGGAAAAGGCAGACAGACACATATTTATAAAGTCGCACACATAAGCATAAATACAGATTTTTTTTTAAAAAAGAATAAAAAAACAGCTGTGTGACTATCGCTTCCTTACACACACCCATTTTGTGATTCATGGTAGACTAAGACAAGTCACATCCCACACCGGGGTTACATCAGTTTGGGTTTCTACAGACTGAAACTGCCTTTTTAATGCCAAAAGTATCAATACTCTTGACTGTATTTACCATGCAGATATTCAAATTAATGGGATACTAAAACTGTCCACTGACCCACACACTGTATTTTATTCAAATTAATGTATCCAATATACCAGCTTTTAAACCACTTCACCTGTACGTAAAAAAATGTAATAAATGCGAAAGTCATAAAAGTCATTGTCGGACTGTTGTTGCAGTGATAAGGAACAAATCAAGTAACACATAATTAATAGTGGCCTGATACTTAAGGCTAACCTATGCAGATATACTAACACATCCTATCATCATCATACACTCCACACACACACACACACACACACACACACACACACACACACACACACACACACACACACACACACACACACACTCACACAAGTTAACGTGGCCCTCCCTGGCTGGCTGACTCACCCACACTAGTGATCCTGTGTGTGACCAGGTCCTTCAGCAGGGCGTCCAGCGCTGGACTGTGTCTGCCGTACAGCTCGTATCGGTTGATCCCAATGTGGAAACGTAACCAGTTGGGGTACGACTCTGCCGTCACCTCTCCTGTTGGAGAGAACTCTTCCTCCTCTTGGTTCCCCTCCTCATTGTGCCTGGAGAGGAGAGGGGAGGAGAGGCGAGGCGAGGAGATTTACGGTGAGGTCGTGGTGCAAGTGCATTCCTCTTTATTTTGCGTAATAGATGGGTAACGGTATTTGTTGCAGTCTCTTAATACAGACCAACTCTATCAGAAGGGATGCTCTGCAAACTGGCGCAGAACACTACAGCTTAATGACACATATTATGAATGTATGGTCAGAATGCAGCTACACTGACTGGATGATCCAGCAGGATGATAACTTGTAAGCTGCGTGCGTGCTCAAATGGATCAGATGGCATGACAATAGGAGAGATGGGTGGATGCGGCAGATGGAAGAGTGGACATTGTACCGGAAGCAGAGAAGAGACAGACACTGACAGGATGGATGGAAGGACCTGTCCTCAGGCTGATGGTATTTAAACAGACAGACAGATAGATAGAGAGCCCTCTCATTACCAATCAAATATGTTTAGTTGAAAGCGGTCCGACTGTTCACTGTCCCACTTGTAAGCCCCTAAGTTTAGTGCCATAGTCTTACCATCCTTGGCTCCCTGTTGCTCTCGGATAAAACCTGATGTCAGTGTTGACATTAAACAAAGTGTCATCGTCCGTCAGGGGAGGAAGGTCAACCTTGTACAAGGGATGCTCGAACAGAGTAGACAGTCCGGAGACACCGTGGGCATGGGCAGTCCGCCCCCCGCCCGCGTCCCCGATGAGCGGCTTGTGGTCCTCCGCCTTGCCCGCCGACGGACTCGTCCGCCCGAAGGCGTCCGCAGCGTCCGCGGCCGCCGTGATCTTCTCCAGGGAACGCGACGATGTGAGGTTGGGGCTGAAATCCTGCAGGATCCTCAGCGTGTGCTTGTTAGGCCAGCCCGCCTCGGCCGGCGACCTGGCGCGCTGCTTCCCCCAGCCCTGCGCCTCCGCGCCCGGGTGCCGCGCGCACCGGCAGCCGCCGTCCCCGCTGTCCGCTCCCGCCGCGCGCTTCTCCAGTTTGGGTAACAGGTCTATCATGATGTGCATGGTGCACGCCACCAGAAACACCATGAGTATCAACACTCTGAATTTGCGGAACAGGATCATCGTTGCCTGGGTACGTCTCTCTACACTCCCTCAGCGGTTAAGCGCAGCGCACCACGCGGCGCCGACAGTGATGTCCAACACTGCTACTCGATGACAAAGCAGCGACGTGATTCTGATGATTTATGATCATTGCACACACACACGCACACACATACACACACACACACACGCGCACACACACAATGCGTGTCGAGCCTATGTGGAGAACTCCATGATGCGCGCAGTCAGTCTCTTCCACAATAGTCCCGGCTGATTCCCGACAGGTGGACGAGCCGGCTCATCGCGAGCGCCGGACACTTCGCCGGCGGCGGCTGAGGACAAAGTGCTCCTCGGTCATCGCGTTTGCTGAACAGGAGACGGAGTCCGGGGGGAGGACGGAGCCCCGCACGGGTCGTCGCGGTGGAGGTGGCGGGGGGCAGACGGGTCTTCCTCCGACCCGCTTCCTCGTGCTGCTGCTGCTGCCGGCGCGGAAACAAACCGTCAGGTGGAGGAAAAGTACCAAGAGAGCCTCGTTAGCCTACAATAATCATAATGATAAAATCTCGGCAATAACAGGTGATCCGTGGCGAAGATGCTCGTCTGCGAGCCTCGCTGGACTCAGCCCGGGGACCGGCTGGCAGGTGCACGGATCCTGTCTGTCTGTCGTCCGTCCGCTCGACGCTGCCTCGTCTCCCAGCTCCGAGTGCTCATCCGGGGGTGGGTGTGTTAAATATTATGATCGGAGCCCTCTGAGCCCAGCCTCGGTGGCGTCATGAGGAAGAGATTGGCTGTGTCTGCACCACACACACACACAACCACACACACACACACACACACACACACACACACACACACACACACACACACACACACACACACACACACTGAGGGGAAGAGCTGTGGACTGTTAGCCTCTCAGGCTGCAACCCCGCTGCTCGCAGCCAGGGGGCGTTGGCACAACCTGAAACTGCAGCTCTAATTTGTGATAGGAGAGACTCTGTGTGTGTGTGTGTGTGTGTGTGTGTGTGTGTGAATAACCGACCTACTGTAGGTCATTCTTCAAAGTGCACGATAAGCCAACCTGAGTGGGCTCCGGGGACCCCGAAGAGTCCTTGAGGACGAGCCAAGGGGTCACCGGCAAAATGAGCGATCGCTGGGAATCCATGTTTTATTCGCGAGCGGTTTACACAATCGCAGGTGACCGTACTGCACGTACACTCCAGCGGCCTATAAACAAAAAGCAGAATATTTTTGCTGTAACAGAAATGATAATTTCTCCCATTTGTGAGTCTAAACATCTTTGGGAAATTCTGTTATGTATACGCCACAGGAAACATGATTTAAAGCAGTTCTGCAACTGAATTATTCAACATACTGTATCATTATTTGGATTAATTAATTGATTGACAAAGGCAATTCATATTTCGAAAGGGCCTAAGGGGAGATCACCAAACATCCTGATTATTTTGACCGAACAATTGTGAGTTGAATTGTGATGAAAATGCATAGAGACAACTTGTGCATGTTAAAAATAACAATTAAAAAACAAAGGATGAACAAATGACAGAAAACGGATGAAATACACACTGGTTAAAGGCACAACACCACATTTCAAACACTTACATTGATCATTAGATCGATTCACAAGATGTACTGACCACTTATTGCATATGGATTGATAAATGCACTTGCACTTTACCTTATTGATATGTTGTAATTTTGCAGAGTCATTGCCACCTGCACAGTGGACCTGTCTGTGCTGGTTTGCATGGAGCAGCATCAGCAGCATTGTGAGCATTAAATATAAATACAATCTATGTGAGCCCTGGAAAACCATATCAGGAGGCCTCTGACCTATAATGTGTTACTGACCTCTGTCATACTCAATATGAGTGTGTGTTTTTGATCTCAAAAGTTTAGCCAAGTTCTTGTCACTTACTGTGCTGTCCCCTTAAAATTAGTTTTAGCCATTTATAAATTTCAATACTTGACCAATTTGTAATGAAAAGGTTTGGTCGTCCGCACATTAATTATCTTCCATGGACAATTTTGCAGTCAAAACACAACTACCTACTTTCTCAGGGGCTATTTCTTCTATTTGCTGATAAAGTTTCACACACCTTTCACTTAAACTGCAGGGGGGAAAAAAACACTCACAGCAATTACTGCGGTTTAGCCGGGCTGGTCTGCATTTCTCTGAGACGTCACAGGATTACACGAATCACATTTTAAGTGGCACGGAGTTCATTCAAGCTGCCGAATGCGGGCCCTTTTTGACTCCCAGACAAAAAAATATGCAAACGCTCTCTTTAACCATGGTGTCACAAAGGAAAAGATGGCAAGCAAGAAATGTTTTCGGCCGCGAGGAATCGCACGCAGCGATAAAAGGAACAAATGACATGCACATTCCTTTGGTGTGTGCGATACTGTATACAAGGCTCACCAAGTGGGCTTGATTGGAAGAGCTTCACTTGGCTCCCGCCCATCCCCCCAGAGGCACTGAGCTGGAGTTCATGCCACTGCCAGATTTGTGCATCTAAATTAAACAGCATCTTAAAGCTAAAAAGCAAACAAATCATTCTCCCAAAGGCGAGCATGCTGTCCCAAATCATCTCGCGCTCCAAACAAAACAAAGTGGCACACACAGAGAAATTAGAAACCACTGTTATTAAAAAATGTATTCCATGAATTATATACACACAACATCAATGTACATTGCCAGAGAACACAGCTCTAATCTGCTGTGTATCAGTCATTGAGGAATTATTTGTAATAGTTTTCTTGAAGAAATTGGATTTGTTTTGCTAGGTAAACCTCAGATTTTTACCACTGAACTAGAACTCAATGTTTAAAGAAAAACATTTCCCGCAAAGAAGAAGGTTTTTTACCTATTTAAAAAAATGGTAACGCTCAAAAAAGAAATAAACTTATAAATATGTTCATTATGAAGAAATTATGTCATATATGCTTTCTGGAACAAACCCAGCGGGAGCACTTGTAGAAAGGCAAATTGAGAGATTCAGATTGTCATTTTCATCTAAATTTATGTGGAATTAAAGTGTCAAGTAGGCAGCGAAAAAGTAATGTGCTTCAAATTTATCTGAAGTACCCGAAGAAAGAAGCAGAAATTGCTTTGGATTCATGACAAGGTACCAAATTTGTTTGATTTTCAGTGAAATTATCTCAGTATAGCTGAGAAATGTTCAAAGGTAAAACTCCTCAATAATTAACTGTGGATATTTTTGGCATTTTAATAAAAAACAAGGAGAGAATGTGAAAATATAATTTTTTTTCTTTTTACATTCACCATGGCTACTTTGGGCCCCTATTAAATTTCATTGATGTTCAATTCTTAGGTGACTTAGTTGCAGGTAATTTGAATGTGTTTTGTTGTCACAAGCTGCTATAAAAGAATACACTGATGTTTTTGCTTAAGAAGTATTTAACTAATTTGATATTCAACAAATTACCATGTTAACAGTGTAAAAAATGAATGAAATTGATCGATGGCATACACACATGACCTACAAACAAGTTTAAACACATCTGAGCCACGGTGACATTCGTTTTCGCAGTTGACTTATGTAGGAAAGTGGAAGAATGTTCACAACTGTAATTATTCACTAATGACAGATATGAGAATGTACTGCTGCTGCTGCGAAAAAGATAAAATTAAAAAACAAGCCTTGTAATCTTACACTGATTGAAAAATTTCTTTTGAATAAAAATAAGCAACAAATTCTTTTTTTTATTGTGACCCATTATGGTAATATAGTAAAAGTAATACATTTTTCAGCCCACAACATTATATTTTTTAAATCTCAACTCAAGGAAATGATAAGGTTACATAGACAATATTTTTTGGTTCAAAAATTGTTCCCAGGGTAATTTCTCTGTATCAATCCTTTTTTTTGCAAGCGTTTGGTAACCTTTGACCTGAGGAAAGAACGGTGACTAATGATGAGTAGTTCAGCTACCCAGGGACCCCAAGTTATTCTGCCTTTAATTGCTGAACCAGGGCTTATACCATAATATTGATTCTTGGGTATAAAGAATAATTCACAGTGTGTTTAATATAAAATGGAACTGGTCTGGTTCTGGTTTTGGGCCGTTGTGATCCACTGACAAACATTTCTGTGTCTGAATGTTTGACCCGAGGACTCATCTGGTTCTCGAGTTGCGAGCAGACCTTGCAAAGTTTAGCTTGAGCTCCCAGACCTCACCTATGTCAAATTATAGTCTGCAAGTATCAAGGTTATATAATAACTGAGTTGACACATTGATGGCGGAATCCAGTTAATCAAACATTCACAATACTGCTTATTATATAGTAATAATTATATAGTATATATATGTGTGGGTGTTTTATCAGTGTGTGTGTGTGTGTGTGTTTTTATCACAGTGTTCCATAAAAGGCCATAAGCCCAATCGCATCAAGCATCGTCAGGCACTTTTATGAGCCAGATGATTTGTTGATAACCAGTTTCGAAGTGAGGGATAAATGGCTGTGCAAATGTCAAAAGAATTTAATTGGAGAATAATGCAGTAGCAATTACAAGTGGGGTTTTGACAAATGGCTCGTCATTGTCGGCATGTTAAAAGAAACGAGGGTGTGGCTGCGTGAGTCTGAACTAGTGACAGAAGAATCCATCACTGACTGCCAGTGTCTTTGTACTATAAAGTGAAATAATTCCACCTACTAACTCAGTGTAATTTACTTCTGCTCAGACTGGTTTTGTAGCTGTAGATTCAGTCATTGTGTGTGTGTGTGTGTGTGTGTGTGTGTGTGTGTGTGTGCGTGCGAGTATGTTTGTGTTTGTGTTTGGTGCTTTGAATTTGCAACTCAAAATTTGACAGTATTACATGCTTTCAGTTTCAATTACTGCCCAATAATGCCAAATGGAATGTGCTGAATGCGCGTCTACATGCTTTTTAATGTGTAAAATGAATTTCGATATAAAGCATTGCTCTGGCACACGGGCTGTATTAGTCTTTTTCGTTGGGACCCTCTGCCAATCACAGCATGGCACAGAATTAGATTAATGAGTCCACTGGCATAATGCACAGCAGTGCAGTGCCCCTGCTGTGTTGATCTCTTTATTTCGAAGACTCAAAGAGTAGAACTGAGCTCGAGGATTTTAAATTGGAGGAAAAGGGTGTGACCTTGGCAGGCGCAGGGGGGATGGTTGTACGTAGGCTGTGAGATCATATGTGTGTATGAGTTTTCCTAAAAGAGACATGACAGTGTTACAGCGGCTACTACCCCATTTATCATCAGACTGCGTCGGTGCTCCATCATTACTGACAAAGTAGTTGGCATCTTGTTGTCACCCAAGGTCCCACTTCATACCACTATCAAAGGGCAGATGATAGATGCCGCTCTTGTCCACTTTACTCTGTGGTGACTATCAATATCAGATGAGCTAATGTTCAAGGATGATGGATGATGAAAATTGTCATTTTATATACAAAGATATACTTGATAATCCTAATTGAATTACCTCCACCAAGGAGGTTGTGTGATTGGTTTGGTTTGTCCATTTGTGTGATGGCAGGATTACTCAAAAAGTTATGGATGGATTTGAATAATTTTTCTAAAATCAAAGAAAGGCCTCGGACATGGTAGTATGTGATTACATTTTTGGAGGTCTGGATCCTTGAATTTTTCTCTTAACCATTGCGAGATAGGGCAAAACTGTTGACTATGAGCACTCTTGTTTCCTTTCTTTTTTCAATCCTAATTTCTTCGTTTAATTTTCTGTCTTTCTGTGAAATCTTCCCTCCCCTGTCTGAAGAATTGCAATGCCGGTGAACTGAGGATTTCTGTAGGTGTAAATGTGAGTGTCACCTTGTCTTCTGGAATATGCTTGAATCCCCTGGTTGTTTGCCCTAATGGTGGGGGAAAAAATGATATAACTAAACATAAGTGAGCAGCACAGAGCGCACTGATGTCTACCAACCCAGTTGAAAGATTGCTAAGAGTGCAAAAGATAACAAAAGAACAACAAAGTGAACACTATTGCATGTTCAGCACCTTTGAGCAACAAAGACAGTTTCTCTTACTAATGTCCTGTTCACTCAAAACACCAAGAAAAATGCGACTCAGCTACTCAACCTTTTCTCTTAGAAATGTAATTATTAATGTGCAGCAACAGATAGGTTTTACAGGAAACACAATGCCACCCAAATTACATTTTATATTAGCATAATGCAGGGATTTTGTTCATTTTGTATCTGGCAAGAGGCAAACTGTTCACTGCGTATGTGTTTCATCAGTTTTTCTGATCTTGCAATAGTCTACAATATCTTCTGGTAGCAAAACAGCATTATTGAACTTGTTATGATTCTGTCCAGGCACTTGCTGTGTGAATGTTAACCTTTGTACCCCTGCCAGCCACCCTGGACACCACCCCTAATTAGTCTTGCCCTGAAGATGTAAAATTGCCTACAGGGTTCAAAAGTTGTTGAATATTTGTTTCTTCTTTCCTTTGCCGTCGTGGATTAGCTAATATCAATTATTTAATACACCTGCCATGACCTTCAGCGGTGACTGTTTCTCGTAACTGTGTCTTGGCTGAACATCTTGAGCTCTAATTGTTGTGCCTATTAACAGACTAATTACCAACAAAAAAATCCTCTGTCCTCCCGGAAGAGGAGCAGAATTATAACTGAGTGGGACGCTTGTCTGCAGTGTTTGTTCTTTAACGTGGTGGGAAGGACAGAGGATTAGATGTCATCTTCGCTGGTTACTTCTCCTCTGAACGTGCCGACATGTATGTTTGTGTGGTTGTGGTCCGGCCAGAGCAGACAAATCACGCCCTCAATTAAGTTTTTTTTTTCATTTTCCACTCTACTTATTGGTCATTGAACCCATCACAGGAACTTTTTTTGTGTGTGTCTTAGCTCTTATTTCTTATTATTGTTGCAGCTCCTCATTCGCAACACACATTGTTAACATGGAAATAACAGTTGCTCCAGTGGCTCGGAAGGTTAAATTAACACCTTGTCCAAAGGTATGACAGCAATCCCCCTAACAGTGGGAGAGGACAGGCCTGTGACCGCGCACTGTAGCAGAACAGAATCTTGCAGCGGTAATATGCTGTCATATTAGCTCCCTGGATGTCAGAACGTGATGCCTCAGAGGGAGATCATGGGCTGTGTCTCCTCCAGCAGAAGCTGAACACGGATCAGTGCTCAACCAAACAAAAGTAATGTGCATGAGTGAATAATGATGATATTGTTAGTGAGGCGTCACTTCCAATAATGCATGTTTTGGATATTCCCTTTAGCTGGCCATACAAAAGACTTAGAGTCACAGTGCTGCCTTGGTTATGGATGTTGTGGAAATAAAATCCAGCACACGGTGTGAAATGATGTATTGCCCCCAATGACAAATAAGCAAATCAATGCCAAATTAATGTCAGTGTGGGATATGGCCAATTAACAGACCAGTGCAGTTAACAGTGTGTAGTTCCAAAGATTTTTACATGGTAAAATGCCATGGAGTTCACGTACATATGGTAGCAGTGCTAATTTTAGGGCAAAGAGGCAGAGGGATTAAAATACTGCCTTGCCTTGTATATTTTTTCTGGTGTCTCCCAACCTATACAGAAAGAACAAAATCCAGGAGACTGTCCTCCCAAGGAAAAACAAAGTCCAAATGTCCCAAATGGGAGGGTGGATGGGAGGCTCAACAAAATGTTGGAGTTTAACACAGGAAACCACAGTTTCCTTCCAGTTTTAAACCCAAAGTTAAGATTGTATATATACAGTATATATATATATTTGGATTGGTCAATAAGACGAGAAAAACGCTACGTAATGACGGTCCATTTATCAATTATTCTAAAAACAAAAGTTACAAACAATAAACAGTATTTTTAAAACTAATTTGTATTCTGTGCTCTGCCTCTTGTTTGGATTATACATCATGGCAAGGGTTTTACCCGCAGTGCAAGGTTAGCGTGACATGTTGACATGTTGTGGGTCATCAGAACGCCAACAGCTATTGCGATGATGTGGCAATCCTCATCATGCAGGATATGTCTGCAACAGGGCAGCCACTGGCTCTAACTTCCTCCTCTTGGCTCTGGCTGATATAACAGGCTTTTTGTTACACAAGAGTCTGGCATGGCTGTGGTCCTACTGCTGCGTCCCTCATGGGCCACATCCTGTTACGGCTCTGCTCCCACTCGCTTGTTGACACATAGGTCATTGCAGGGCGTTGGCCACGCTTCCAAACATTCAGACATAAAAAGACATGGCAGACACACAAATATAAAGGGAAACAGACAAACACACGCGCACACACGCATGCACACACACACACACACACACACACACACAGGAACACACAGACAGACACACACACACACACACACACACACACACACACAGACACACACACACACACACACACACACAGGAACACACAGACACAGACACACACACACACAGGAACACACAGACACACACACACACACACACACACACACACAGACACAGACAGAGCTTAGCTTGTATAGTGAACAACAGGCAGACATTTCCCCTTTCTTTTCAGTGTGTGTGTGTGTGTGTGTGTGTGTGTGTGTGTGTGTGTGTGTGTGTGTGTGTGTGTGTGTGTGTGTGTGTGTGTGTGTGTGTGTGTGTGTGTAATGGTTCTACTGCTTGTGGGTTGTGTTGTGCTTGGCCATGACTTTTCGTCCTGGAAGTCCATAATTAGACACCGCCGGATGCTGCCAAGGAAGGATGAGGGTAAGGAGTGGAGGAGAGTGGCCTGTTTGCTCGGCACTTTTCATAAGCACAATGAGTGTTGAGGCTTAATTACAGGTGTAGCACCCCCGCTGAACCTTGAACACGTTTCCTGTGATTAGAGGAAATGATCAGTATTGATGGAAAGAGGAGAGGAAGAGTCATGTTTAATTGCATTAGAATAATTGCCTATTGATGGCTGAGGTGTAAGCCCTGTCCCTGATGATGGGGCTGCAGTGTGTCAGGTGTGAGACCTGTGTACACCCCAGTGCTCTGAAAGCTGTTTAACCCTATGATGACAGTATCTTAGTGTACGTGGAATATGTCACCTGGTGAGTGGTGAATTGTGTGAATTATTCCCCTTACATAGGATCTACCTTTTATTCCGCGATCCCACACAATCTCTTTCTGTGCATCCTCCAGGTTTCCCAATACCGACCAATTAGACTTGAGTTTGAGAACGATCGATATATTTCCCAGTGACCTTCGGGTCACCTCGGGCGACTGTCGATAGGCATTTGCGGCTGCAATATCAGGGCTGGCTCTGCAGTTCCCTTTGCACCATCAGTCCATCGATCTTCCACCTTCCTCTCGAGAAATATAAACAAAACCTTATGCTAACTCCTACAATATATGTGTTCTGCTGACTCCGCTCTTGCTCACAATATTCATCATCCCATGCCTAATCAGTTTTGCACTGAACACCTGAAGCACTACCCCTACCTCATACTCAATAGAAAAAATATAAAACCAATGGACAACAGGATGAAAAACAATTAAAACACCTGGTATCTCTTGGGAGATGTGGACCAATGAATAACAGTAGTGTTCTCTATTATTCATTAGAAATAATAGCTGGCACTTTTTGGGAGCTGTCAGACAGGACCACAGTTACAGATGTTTTTTTTGTTTTGTTTGTGATTTGTGCTGTCAGCTGCATCTTGATGTCCCTACCTGTTTCACTCTCATCCTCCCACAGTGTTTGGGTCCTTGCTTCTCGCTGGTTGTGTTTCAAGCTAACTTAACTCAGACAGCCTTGATCCTCAGCCAGGGACTGCGGCTTCGGGGCAGGCGAGGCCGCAGAAGGTTCCCCTGCTCCCAGGTCATTGTGGTCTGGAAGCCAACATGGGATCACTGAGTAAACAAGTGGTTTCAGTCCGAGGGTGGCTCAGGGGCAGCCGATACAAGGGCGTGTGCTTGCAAGGGTATGTGCATGTGAATGTGCCAAAGAGCCTTATAAGTTTGGATGGGCCCAAGGCGTGCTGTCTCCGGGAGCTTTTTAAAGAAAATGTTGGCTGCTTCATGTCCCAACTTGAGCTGGATGTTTGTGTGATCTGTTGGGCTGAAATCTTCATTATTAGCGATGGTCTTGAGGCCTGTATGTGCTGAGGGCGGGAGGGCTGTTTAAACACATTGCATCAGTATCATTTCTCAGCATTGCCACTGACGGGCATTAGTGTGCGGTCAGAGTAAATCACTGTATTAAACTGCCCTTCATGCATATTCATGCTTGTTCCATGGCAGTAGACAAATTGAGCTTGGTATCACCAAATTAACAGGTAATGCAAACAGACAAGAGTGATTTTGATATAATCAGATCAAGTATGACACTGCCAACCTAAGGAATTATTGTGTGGGGGCGTCCTTGAACAAATGTAATAATGTCAGATTTTGTCAGTCCGTTTAATAAAACATGATGGAGGTCATGACGTAACTTGCCTTGCATTTAAAGAAGAATTGCACACAGGTGTCCGTAGCCAACAATACTATTTACACCAGGGCTTTAGGCTCTCCTGGACCACTTCAACGAGTCACATGGGAAAAATGTTCTACCACGTGGTTCACGTTGTGAAAGACAGGTTTGTTGCCTAAACCCAACTAAACCGTGACAGACAACTGAGTAAATTATTGTAAAAAGTTGACAATAAGTCCACTAAATCTAACATTATTTCAAACCTTTAGTTGAAAGGCTTAGGGAGCGATATTGGTTGTTTCATAGGGCTGCACACATAGTTGGTATATGAAAATGGATGTAGTCTGGGAACTGAAGCCTTTGCAGATGTGCCTGGAACCTGTATTCTCTCAAACGGCCAGCAGAGGGCGACTCCAAAAAGAAGTCCGTTTCTTTAGAATTAAAACAATAAACACCAAGTCTTGTCAAACCAACAAGTTCAGTGGTCTTGAGATTCATTTTCAGAGTTCACACAGAAACCAGACAAAGGACTATTTTTAGCCCCGATCAATCTCCATCTTGACATTTTATCTTCTACACGGTAAATATCAGGGCCTGGCTGATGTTTGACATGGCAGCTTTAGCCTGGCTTATTGCAGGTCTACATTAGCTCAGATCATTTGCTGCCCGTTGTTCTCCTTCCTCTTGAACCTCCAGTTAAATCTAAAAGACAGAAATAAAATTGAAAAAAACAACCCTGTAAGAAAATGGAATAAATTGATTCAAAACAAAAAAATAATATAGTTGAAGTACTATCAGCTTCATAGTTGTGTACACAGGTTTATTTTTTAGCAAATTTATTGGAACAGATTATTCAACAATCATAAGGCTCTTTTTTATACGATTTTATGCCCCCAGTTATTATTAGTGTTTTTTTTTCCTTGTTCCATTTTAATTTGCCAAGCCACACACAGCTGGTAAGCATGTAATTAACTCTGAGTTTAATTTCTTTCTCCCTTTCTCGTCTTATTTATTTTACAAATGTTCTGAGTAATTGAACAGGAGATCCCGCATTATGCCTCCAAACAGCAACCCTTTTTAAAAAAAAATTATAATAATGTTCCCTGTGTGCAAATTCTATTAACTCTACCTCACTCACTCTTATGGTCACTCAAGTACATAATAATATCCATGGATCATATGTCTAGATATCTTTCCCCATGTACTGTGTATATAACATCCTTTTGTTTGTGTAACTGTAAAGGTCAAAATATGATAGCAGCAGTGGCTAAGAGCCAGTGGTCCAGCAAACTATGTTATCACCCACTGCACCATATTGCTTTGACGTATAGGGTATTCATAATGTGTGTATATTTAATATTTCATACATTATGCGTATCATACATATTTCATGTACAACATTTTCTAATGCAGTATAATGCTGAGGATCTCAAATAAGCTTCATGCCACTTGCTGACAAAGTGGGAAATGCCCTGCAACCACAGCCACGCCTCAGATTGTCCTTCATGAATGTAGCCCTGAATGCCACAACACATATGACATTGGGGAGGTGTTATTTTTGTTATTTTGTTTGAAATCCTTAGTGGCTGATGAATGAATGAATAACTAAATGCTTTCTGCCTTAGTACAGTAATGCATTGCTTCCCCTATAGTGGTGACACCCCTGGGAGGAGGCAGACCACAGGAGGCCAAAACCCTTTCTCCTCAAAACCGAAGTCCCCCAGAATCTCAATGAGGGAGCAACATCTTTGTGGGGTCTTTCCTGTACTGTGCCCTTTTATTTTATATACGGTGTTGTGCAGTGGGCAGTCCACACACTGCCATATTGGTGTGCATCTACATAGTGCTAGTGAGGATTAAGTGATTTAATTGGTTTTTTAAGCAGGCTTTCAAATTTGACAAGATCATGCTGTTCTCACAGTAATTGAGTTCCTTAATTGATTGTGGTAGGAAGGGAGCGTCTGCCTGCGATGGGTGGCTCACAAGGTGTGGACTCAAAAGCACGAAGACAGATGAACGCTGTGCAAAGGCAATGTCCTTTAATACAAAAATGGGGTTGTTACACGGGTAAGCAATCAGATCAGGCAAACAAAAGCAGACAAGGGCTAGGCAAAGGGCAAAGGTAAAAAATACTGTCAGTGGTCAAAAACAACATACAGGAAAATCCCTGGATGCTTACATGGCAACAAAGACAAACTGGCAAAGAGCCGAGGGAGCGCACAGACTAAATACACACAAGGAGTGGCGATAATTGCACCAGTTGAAACAATAGGGAGGAGCAGAAAATCACAGGTTGGGAACACGTTTGATGAGAGTCGTGACAACAGAAGTCCAAAATGTTTGCATGTCACGTGACTCTTGTAGACTTCATAATTCCCAGAAGTTCTTGGCGTGCAATTCGAATCCATCATTCATAGCGACAGAAACATGATTTTTGGTAATTAGTAGTCAATAAATATATCGATTTACAATAAAGCAGACCCGACATGCCTATGTAGTTACTCTATGTAGTTGGTCAATACGTTTCCTTAAATCATTAATAAATCATAAATAATGATAAATCATAATACACTAAAATGCTTGAATGCGCATGTTGATTTGATTCATCTGTGCTGATAATAAACAATCTGATTATTTAAACGTCTTACCCTTCATAAGTGCAACACGGACGGTCCATTGACTCCATTCTGCTGCCGCTCTAATGCGCTGCTGCCCACTTCCGGGAACTATTGAGAGGCTCCATGATCCGCCATTGCTGGGGAAAAAGAAATTGGTCGATTGGAGTGAACAGAGATGTCGCTACTCTCATCTCTCAAGGGCTCTGCCTGAAACGAGAGGAGAGGTGAGTATGCAAAATAAAACCTTAAATGGAACTTTAAATGTCAAAGTAAAAAAAGCACATAATTAGGTTGTGGGACATGACGCTGCCATTGAGATGGTTCTACATTGACACGTTTTCACTGTAACTGCACAGGTCCGATTAAAGGAAAGGCCAGGCTTCATACAGATGTCTCCAAAGATTGATTTATTTTTCTTATATTTTTCCGGGCGTCAAAGGAGGAAACAGAGGTTTTCATTATAATTGTGGTGATTCTACCAATGAGTGTGCGTGGGCAGCTTGTTCCGGCGTTTGACTTCATTTTGAATATTTTTTTTGTTTTTGTTATTGAGGTTGAAGAGCTCTGACAGCCCAGGAGAAATATTAATGCACACATATTTTATGTTGCCAATGTGAAGTGGGATGGGGAATCTTGGGTTGAAGAATCCCAAACATCTTCAGACAGTGGCAGTAGAGTTGATTTGTTCCAGTTTATCGGGAAATTCTGTTGTTTGTGGTTTTGTAAATGTCCTGTTGTGACACAAAGGTTCTGTAAGTACAATATTAAATCATCTGCATAAAGACTAATCTCATGCTTTTAAATTGGCTTCCTCATTGCCTTCAATTTCCTCGTTTTCTTGCTGCAAGTGGTTTGATAAAAATGGCAAAGAAGGATTTGCAAAGTTGGTATCCATGCCTGGTTCCCTGATCAAGTGTGCAGCGTGGTGACGTGACTCCGTTTGTGATAACTAAGTGTGACTTTCTTTCTAAAATCAAACTTGTGCAGGATGTTAAAAGTTCTTCATAGAATTCTTTTTCGGCATCTCCTTATAGATACAACCATGGTATGTCTGTTTTTGATTAGGCCCTTTTCTGGTCAGGGTGGATTATCAGAGGGGTGACTGCCTCAATTCTGGTTGCTGTAGGACTTTCATAATAATCTCTCAAGTCAGTGTTGATCAGTGAGAGAGGACAGTAGCTGAAATGGTGGCTTGAGTCTTTATTGGGTTTTAATGGAAGTGTCAGCAGTATCCATGTACATCGGCAGATTTCATTTCTGCTATTACTGTGTGAAATAGTGGTGATAAAATATTCCAGAAGTGTCTGTAGATTTCATCTGTAAGTCTGTCTGATCAAGGTTATTTATTAATTGGCATTTTAATTGACAAGGTGCTTGCAGGAAAAAGGTTCTTTTTCTGGAGTAAGATTGATGGAGGAAGGAAAAATATGAATATTCTCTTATTAATCGAGTGCCAGTTTCTTACTCGAGTAGTCAATTTTGGGGATAGTGACAGTATTGAAGTCCCCAGCTTTTATAATATTTGTTGAGTGACACATTATGGAGAAAAGGTTATAGAAAAAGGAGGGATCATCATTGTTGAGGACATAAATGTTGGCAAGTGTAAATGTTGTGTGCTTAATAGATGCATTATTGCTGTGTTATGGACAAATGGAATGTCTTTATTTATCATGAATGAAACAGCTCCTTGCACGGTTGTATGTTGATGAAAATATTTAATCAAATAAAAAATTCGAGATGTAGTTCTGACTTCGTTATGTGTTTTTCTTCTCATGAAAATAAACCAGCCTTTAGTCTTATGAGATGATTCATGGTTTTAATCCTTTCAGACTGAATGCTGATGCCACTCACATTCCATCCTGTCGCCTCTGGCAGAAAGGTGCTCCACCGGCAGCATATTTGATATACTGGATGAACGAGTCAGGCTATAAGAAAATGTGTTTTGCTCTGAGAAAAAAAAAACAGGCATCTATAGATGACATAATCACAAAAGTATTCCAAACCATTTTGAGAAGGAATGTTTTCTTGAACATAAAGGAACAAAGACAATAGACAAAAGGAGTTTTTAAGTCTCAGTAAGTGTTTGTCCTCCACAGATTCATTTGTTCGGCTCGCACTGCACTGAGAGTGGGCTGGGAGGCACATTAAAATGTGTTTTTCTTTTTGAAACTTGAAGTCTTCGATGAGCCTAATTAGCATTTATAGATTCATTGAGGAACTTGATTACAGCTTTTAAAGTCTGCAGATGGTCATTATGCTAATCCAAAAGCCTTCGGTGTGCACTTATATAACCTCGCCAAACAATGAGGGGTGTTTCATGATAGGGGAATAAAGCACGAGTGAGCCAAGTGCTCTTTAACCAGAGAGCTCCCATGATTCCTCACTGTGGTAATCCCAACAACAGGCAAAACCGTCATTCAGGAGTTAATCATTAAGTGTAAGATCACAGGGGTGAAGGGGGCAGATGATAAGTGAAGTGGGCAAACTAAACTACTGAAGCGATTTATTGACCAATACATCACTGCAGGCTCTAATAAACAAATCTGTGCTAATAACTTACAAGGCTCGCGCTTTTCATAAACACAAGCATCACAAACACTGAGTCTCCGAAAGCACAAGGTGATTCATAAAATAGCGATTGTGATTAATTGTTGTTGGTTTTAGTCTCCCGTTCCCAACCCACACGGCGCACTCCAAACAGTTCCTGTCCTTTGGAGATCCTGCACATTCATTTTGTCTCTGGTCTGTTCCGGCAGCCCCGCTGCAGCCCTGTGTGGCCAGCCACAGAACAACACGCACCACGGATATGTGTTCACCCCGGGCTAATTTCTTTAATTCTTAAACAAGATGTGCATGACAGAGAATTGATTTTCTGCGTAAACAAGTTACAGTTTGTTTCCTGGGGATGTTTGGCTGGCTTTTGTGTCAGAAGCCGCACATGATTAATAATGCTGTCCTTCACCTTCTGTTGAGGGAATTAACAGAAAATGGTGAAAATGAGCGTGGGCGTATGAGAGGAGACTGGGTCATGTGCGCTTTGTGTGTGTGGCGGGCTAAGGATGGAGAGCTTTTGTGCATACACTCACTGTGCAGTTTTCACACTTACATATTTCCCAGTGCAAACACATGTGCCTTTGCATTGTGTCCTCTTGAATGTCACTGGTGTGCCACGGACCACATGTCCCTTCATGCTGCAGATAATGAGCATATTAATATGTACATACCTAGACAGGTTAATGCCTGCCTGGCACTCCAATTTCACGGCCCAGTCTCAGGTTGAGGCAGTTTCCGCAGCTCCAATAGGCCGCGATTTCTCTCTATCAGATGAAGAAAGACAAAATGTAGCTCTGAATTATTGAACAGATACATGACTGACAGGCCGGCTGATGAAAATGAAGGGGAAGGAAACAGAGAGGGAGGAAAGAACAAAAATTGGTATAGTGAAGTTGATTGATACCAAAGATAACTTTAGGTGAGGGGTTGATATATGAAAAAAAAATACTGACAAAATATGGCTACAAGGGCTGTGGTGGAGTGGACAAAATTGCTGAAATTGCTCTTTGGTGCTGTATTTCTCCATTCCTAAATCTGAAAAAGTTATTCCAGGCAATCCATCAGAGAGGGAGACTCTCAATCTGACTCATGATGCCCATTTGACAGTTGAGCTCATCACTTTTGTTTCTTACACCGCTGCTCCGGGGAAGACAAACTGTGTTCCTGAGGCAGATAGAGTCTAAAAGCTGTCCGTCTATTGAATACAGAATATTCCCATGGTCGTAAATATTTTGCAATGAGGTCATTTCAGTAAAATCTGCTGATATGTGTCAGCCATTAAGCGTCAGACAACATTTTCATCAAAAAGTCATTTCAAATGTCAGACAGATAAAACAGCTCCTATCCGTGGGGCTGCCTGACAGACAGTGTGGCCAGACTAAATGGTGGGATGTGGTAAGAGAGGTGTGTGTGTGTGTGTGCATGCGTGTGCCTTCTGTAGCTGAGACCTAGACATACCATGTATCTTTTATGATCAGTTCAGTACTGTAAATCATGTGACAGCTGACATTTTAATTCCACATCATTAGTGGAAGATGCACATATATTTTAATCGCTGCATGCTCGTCAATCCAACGTGCAGTGGGAACTTATTCACTGCCTCTGCAACCTTTCTTTTAACTTGAATTTGTTTCCCATTAAATATCAATGCTGGATGTTTTTCCATCATCTTATGTAACCGTTCTACATTTCATATTTATGACAGAATTTACCTCTCACGCAGGTTTGTTTGATATGTCTGTGTGGAGGTGAAAAACTTTTCTGATTTCCACACATCACTTTGTATTGTCCACCCCTATTTAAAGTTTTCACACCTCAAAGCTGCTGTGAAGAACTTTGAAATGTGAGCACACAATATAAGAGAGATTTGTTGACAGATATTTTTCACATTATTCTTCTCCCGCAAACAAACAAACATACAAAAAAAACTCATTCAGACTGATTCAGGGTAAAGGTTTGAAGTGTTGCACGGAGCAATGTCAACCAAAGCAAACAATATGGAATCTAAATGAAAAGTTGCACCTTTGAATCGCCACAGATTGAAAAATAGTCCTCTGTAAAAAAAAACCATTGCTGATATGCTTTGTAATGAAGTGGAATTATTTTTCAGTATGGTCTCAGAGATTCATATTTAAGGAAAAACATACTTGTTTGCCCCAATTTTTTTAGATGATCAGATGTCTATCTGTTGTATTAAATCTGGATGAATCATCTTTAAGATATGATCAAAATTAGACATGCACTGTAAATCATCACACTGGATAATAATGGAATCAACTACAGGTTTTTTCCCATAGCTCAATGTCAATAAATGTTAATCAACAAAGTTTGGTTTTCATTTTCATACCACATTCATGACTTAGAAACATGACTTCATGTAAACTGAAAGGATGAGTTAAACGAAATTATGGCAGAATTCCCAGCATACATTGTTTAAGTGCCTTCTCCTGTGATCCCTCTTTTTTTTTGTAGTTTGACAGAAAATGATGGCAAGAGTGACGACAGTACCGCAGTTGTGCACATTGGCTGTGTGGCGTCACATGAGATCATATGACACATCGTCTGAGAGTTTCCTGAGCTGCCAAACCAGTGCCATAAAGGCTGGAAATGCTTACAGTAGAAATGCTCCGGTAACATTTAATAAGCCTCAATAATTTACTGGGTATAGTCATAGGTCTGGATAGGACGGCGTCTGGGTCTGGACCTTGGTGAGTTTGGTAAAGGAGGATGGGGGAGGACTGATGCAGGATACAGAAGTCGTAAGGACAAACACATAACAACACATCTGTGCAACACTTTGCTACACACATTTGAAGGAGTTTAGAGTTAAAAGGTGATGATATATATATATGTATATATATATACATATATATATAATTTTTTTTATTTACAAGGAGCATTTTAAATCCAAAGCACTTTGAGCCTGTGAGTCACAAACCCTCTGTATTTTCCCTGGTACAACGGCCCAGCTGCGTTTCCTGACCAGGAAACACAAACATGGCCTCGGCCTCACCGCTGATGTCAATACTTTCCATAACTACAGAGCGGTTTCATGGCAGCGTGTTGCAAAAGGCAGCTGGGGAATAACAGAGCCTTTACGGGACAGCAAGGACTTTTTTTGTATCAAACACATTATAAAACATGAAACACCTTCAATATCTGCTGCATGTGTGTGTGTGTGTGTGTGTGTGTCATCTGGCAGTGGATGGTTGACCGATGTAAATGAAAAAGAACAGGAAGTAAGTCTAATGAATCATAAGAATTCTGATGGTACCGGTGACAAGAAGTCTGTGACGAATGGCATTCGGCCCTCTTTTTTCAACAGCATTGCAGATATGCAGCAGCAGAACACTTTGAAATTGTCTGAGTCAGTGTCCAGCATTTCAATGCCCTCTGAAGGACAGTGTGGAATTGGCTTTTTGAAACCACACATTGGGATTTGTACTTCTGCACCTGGTTTATATGCATCTACTTGACTGTGGCTTATTGGAATTTATAGTGCAATTTCATTCAGACAAACTTTTTTTGTATTATTTGTTCCCATCACATTTGTTACATTCAGTAGATATGCTGTTTGAGCAGTCATATTGTTTTTTGGGGGGGTATTTTTGCTTTAGTGCTATTCATTTTTATCTTGTTGTATATTATTATAGTTGCAAGTCCCTTAATTAAAAACAGTCTCAGGGGAGAATGTTTTTTCACAGAATATTCACTTGTGCATAGAAAAAGCTTGCATTGCAAACATTCTTACAACTAATGTATTCAGTACCTGAAGACAAAAGCCACTAAAAAATGGAAATGCTGCTGTGCTGTAAAAAAACCCACAAAATGATGTTTTGGCTCAAGTCTGCCACAGTGACAGTGCTCCAGATTGTCTTTGATTCACAAATCAAAGTTATGTCCAGATTATGCCATCAGGCCACTATCAGGCCACTGCTGTAAATAGAGGAAGTGGCTGCACTGTTAATACTAAACATTGAATTAATAAGTAGCTATTTTACCCAGACTACCCTGAAAACCTGCCTGTGAAAGTCTAAAAAGCAGTCATAGTAAATGAAGGAGTACTGAGCAGTTTATCATCTTGATACAAGTTTGTTTAAAAAGTAAATACTGTTATTAGGTCATTCACTCTAATTAGGCTTATAGACTTTTAGCACACTGAGATTTGTACGAAGATCTGCAACATAAAGCACCTTAAATCAAAGCTGCCACCAGGCGAAGGCTCCAAGCTGCTTTGGTCTCTCCATGCAGTTAATGTATGTTTCCCAAAGAGGATCAATCAGGTCGACTCATCTTGCCAAAAACAACACTGCAACTACAGTATTACTGGGCACAGCGAAAGATCAAAATGAATCCATGCCTTGGGTATACATTTGCATTTCTTAGAACGCATTTGCACATCTGAGTTTGCATTTGCAAATCTTATTCGGTATCCTTTTATTTTGTATACAAGCTCTCAAGTCATTTTTTTTGTATAAAATCAGATTAAAGCCGATATGTATTTCCATATTACAAAACAGATACAGTCAGATTTACACATCAGTGAAAAGGTAATATTAAACACGGAGCAGCCTCGACATATGAGGTTTTTATGTTGTGGCAGATCAGAGTTTATCCGTCAAATAGTTTCAATTATCTTCCATGACTTCATGGCTTGTCTAAGTCAAATATACACCTACAGGCCACAAACTTAAAACCACTTACCTGCTTTAATGTTTGTTTGTTTGTGTTTGATTGGTGTATATAATCAAGGCAGTGGACAGGACAGCAGGACGTCTGATATCAATAATTAAAATCATGTAGTGGGTTCTTTCAAAAAAAGAAATAAATCAGTATCAACAGAGAAAGAACAAATAGTTTAATCCTTATATCAGTGTTCAAATGCACTGGATTTTGCCACAACCTGCATTGGTAATGAAAGAGAAATCGAAATAATGATATCATCTCTATGTGCCACTCTACATCTCAAAGCAGCAACGTGTACCGCCTCTAGCATTGACCTTTCAGGAACCCCCTCTCAAGCACATGTATTATTTTACACTTCAAAGTTAGCAGTGAAATTATTCCAATTAGGCCTGCAGCACTGTTCTGGTCTCTCCAATCTGCTGATGAAAGACCTTGCCAAGCCTATCATCCTGCCTCGAAAACTCAGCGCAGTTGTACATTATATATATTCATTGGACTGGTTGGGGAGGAGTCTGGGCCGTCTTTGCAGAGCCATGCAAAACATTTAGAAGATTATCCATTGTTGCAGTTATTGTTTAAAAAAAAAAGAATGGTGGTACAAAGAGAGGGACAGTCAAAGGTTGCTTTGCTTGAACCGGCAATTATCCACATGCATATGCAAAGATACGGCACATGGCTTGCAGACATCCCACGGTGGAGTTAAGATAAAGCTCCGCGATGCAAATACAGAGTTAAGATGAGGCTTCTGTTGCTCTGAAAAGAAGAAGAAGAAAAAAACTCACCAGTGACTGATGGCTTTTGGATCACTGTAGGATTTATATTCATGGCACCAAACAGGCTGGCAAAAAACTATGGCCAGATGGAAACTTATTGGAAGCATTTTACCCCTCATGGATTTTTAGACTTCTATATTGATTTTGTATGCATTGCACCAAGGCTGGCTGAACTAAACTGTGGGCCGACCATGCCAGCAGAGTTGGTTTCTACAGACTCTTCCCTCATCTGATGAGAGTTTTAACTGGCTTCGAAGGATTCCTTTATGGCACAGCTCCTATTCACCACATCTGAGTATTATACATTTATAATCCTAGCCAAATAAGCCTTTTTAAAAAAGAGAATAAATGAAAACATCCTTATCGCCTTCACATGCTGTGGGCATACACCTCACACTGTAAATGTCTTCCATCTGAAGAGTGTCTGCAGGTTCTGTCAGGAGAGCTTCGTGGATGATTATAAATAATATATGTGATTCTGTGGAAAATGCATCTTTTGTTATCTATTGTTAACTGTGTTTTTCTTGTAGCTACGAATACAGACACACAGCCTGTTAAATATGACAACCTCATCTTTAAATCGGATGCATGTGTTATACTTTGTGTTTATTATTAAGGCATTAGTATAGTGACCTTGCTTTGTAATTACTTTGCAAAGCAAATCTTTTAGTAATTCTTCTAAGACATCCCACTGCAGAGTGTGTGCCACTTGGGAGCATGTTCATTCTTTTGTTTTTCACCGACAAAATACCTACTAGATATTCTGAGCATAAAAAGTACCTCCAAGATAATTAAAGTTAGATGCAGTTTTTCATTGTAGACTTTTAAAAGAGGGATGGGGAACATTTTTCCTATTAAAAGTCATTTAAATTTTGACAACATCTTTTGCAGCCCTTACTAAAATATTGAACACATATTATTTTAGATTTTGTACTTGTTTCTGTGTCTCAGCTCTTTGTTTGTGTTTGTGATTTTAACCTTTGCTTTTTTAAATATTGTTTTTTAGAGGTGGATTTTCATTGATGTACAGCACTTTTTGAGTTTTCTGACTTGTGTTTATTTTCGTATTAATGAATTGTCTTGTGGGCTGCAAAGGGAATTTCATGCAGTTTTGCCCTTATGTGGTCATGGGGAGGAAAACTAATTTTGTACATTTTACAGTAATAAAATACAAAACATCAGCGCTAGAAACATCTGTGACTCAGGGGGTTGGTGGTTTGATGCCCTGCTACTCTAACTTACCAACTTACTTTGCCATGTGAGCATGCTCATATTTGCAAATTAACACTAAACAACAAGAACAGCTGAGGCTGATAAGAATAGGTGTTGGTTTATAAACCATAGTGTGTGTAAAAATTAAACTTTGATGATCATGACTTAATGATGGCTGCTGAACATACCTCCATGGGTGGATCACCAAAGTCATTACAATGTCCTGGCAAATTGCCTAGGGCAACAAACCCCCCCCCACAGTTGAGTCACCACCTTGTTGGCAAAGTCTACTCTAAGCTTAGTGGGTCGGCATATTCATGTTCATGTATTCCTGATTTATTGGTGCTACGAAGCCTATAAGGTGCATTTGAGACAAAGTCTTGAAAAGCATTGAAAATATAAGGAATATGAGAAAAATAGGAAAAGCTGTGTGACGCCTGGTGTCATCATGTTTACGTGCGATGCTTTTATGGAGAATGTCACTTTCAAAGTGTCTAATTTTAAATGCTTTATTTCATATAATTTCACCATCCATTCTCTCCTCTAAAGGCAACACATGTAGGCTTTTGAGTGGGTGCACCGGCACTTAGCGTGCCCTGCTGTCACCTCTGTGGATAAGCAGGCGCCCTGACATTTAGGCCTCCATATTCTGCGGGCCCTGGGCCAGCTGGCCATGGAGAGTTTCCGAGTGTTTGGTGGAAATGTCAGCAATCAGTCGGGAGGTATACGTCAGAATCTTACCACTTAATTGTAATTGCATGGGGGCGACTTCACGACTCCTTAACCAAAAAAATGTGCTTTTTGTTCCTGATTTCACAAGATTAGGCCCAAACCAGACATAAGCTTGTCCTCACTCAGACAGAATGTGTTTTTTTAACACATTACAAATTATTCCTCAATTATAATAAATAAAGTTGTTATGGAGTTTAGAGCATTGCATCTGTCTTTCCATGCAACCCACTCAGGAAATAAAGGAAACAGTGACTTGCTCATGCACTGTTAGAGCTTTTATTGCTTGCCTTTCCTTTATAGTGGCCGATGTCCAAGAACAGTCACGGTGGTTTCTGAGCAACCCAGTTTGGCCAAAACCATAGAGGGGAAATCCACGCTTTGCCACAGCTGACCACGCGCACACCCACTCATCTGAATTCCACGGCGTGACCTCAAACACACATGGAGTCAACACAGACTTGTGACCACCAACCTGCCACCCACAGAACCCCGGATACTCAAGGCTCTCATTAGGCCCAGTAAAGGTCTAAACATAAACCCAGTTGTGCCTCAGGTATGTTCATACACACGCATTCACACAGAAGTGCACATGCCCCAAAAATATCCCCAAAAAACCCAAAACACTCCATGAAAAAAATTACTACTCTAAGGTATAGAATACACACACGCACAACATTTTCAGCATTCAGCAGGATGTCGGCATCCCAATTTACAAGGTCTCAAAGAATCTCATATTTTCACCCTCGTGCGCACACAGCAGCATCGAGGCACTTGACATTTGTCACTACTCACTGTCAGTCATGCTTTCACAGTCATCACCCACAGTGACAGCAGACACCACCCCCGCTATATTTATGCCATTTTTTTTCAGTTCGGATCCACTCAGAGCTCAAAGTTCACACAGTCCATGGTACAGTATCTCGCGCCAGCTATTCTCATTTTGGCCACTATCTAACGTTCGGTTTGTCTGTATACAAAACTGCACAAGTTCCAACTTTTGATTGATCGGTTGAATCTAATTGGTCGTACTGAATTGCCTTTTTGACGCAACAGGCGATAACTGCTTTGAATGAGTCACCGGAATATGATTTGCTGTTCATTTGTTGCTTCAGCTTCTCTGTGACTGAGCCAAATGTGTGTTCTCTGCTCTCTCTTCCATGGGCTTCACACCAACTCTCACATTTCTTCACCCTATTGAAAACACCGATGCTTTTATCACACCTCAAGTGTGTTGCACTCTTCGACAGTGCCTCTTCACCACAGAGCCCCCAAACTTTCAGCCTGCTTCACTTCTGGAGCAGAGCTTTCCCCTTGTGTCTGTTTGACTGAGTGTAATATGCACACGCTTCAAGAATGCGGTGAATGATGAGAGGAATGTTGTGGGCTGATGCAGACAGGGGCTAATGCGTATTTATTTCATTTAGTAGCGCTGCTCGGTAAAAAGCCACCATAGCACATACCCAGGGTAATGGCTTGACAAATCAGATCTGTCAGACTATCCACACTTGCCACTTCTCCTTCCCCTGCAGGTAAAGAGAGAGCTAATTCACCAGAGTAGGGAGGGAACAGGGGAGGCATGCACCACAATACAACCCAGGATGATATTGGGGATTTTTTATACAGTGTATTGTATATATTTATACAATCTGCTGCTCATTAAACTAAGGTGAGAGAAAAAAGTGGCCCTCTAACGTCAAAAACGCTGATGAGATGAAACCATGGCAGCACAGCTCATCTAAATCTAAATCATAATAGTCTTTCACAGAACTACTGCTATGGTTATTTATATTTTACTCATACATTTATCTATATCATGTTGCTAAAATTCTAAATTGTCATTGTTGTACTGTATTTTGCTGAAGCCTTAATAAAAAAAAAGGCGAAATCTAAGCTAAACCCCTCCTACATTCTTTGCAATCTAACTGTTAAGCGAACTCTACTCTTAGTGGAGCACTATAAGGAACCTTGTATGTCACATTATCATTAAAAAAAAGTTGAAGACACATTATACATTTCATTATTTCAGTTTGATTTTAAGTATAATCAGATCGGAGAACAGTTATTTTGTAATTGCGTTACTTACCAACCCCAACAGTAACTGGCCAAAGCTAAATTTGCTAAAATGCTCCTTTGCTTCATGCTGCAGTAACATTGTGACTGTGATAAGTAGGTAAAAAAAAAAGTCTTATAACTTATTTACAAGATCTTTAAATCAGCTGTCTGGAGGTTGATCTCTTTCAGCCAAAACAATCTGCCAAGTACTTTTTTTTTATGTAGGACACATCCCGTCACAGTCTACTCTGTTTACAGTGTTGTGTGGTTAAGAGGAACAGAGGAGAAAAAGTTTCATTAAAACTTAACTTTTGACCACAGTTACAGCATACTGTTGGAGTTACTGATTTACAGAAAGGTTTTTTTTGAGCAGTTCCTGATAGGGTGTTTTGACAGTGCACATGAGTAATGTCTGTCATATGTAACAGATAAGCCTCGATGAAACAGTGAGACCTCTGTGGAGGAAGGACCGACTCTGATTTTATACCAAAATACATGTAGAAAAAGCAAAATGCCCCCCCTAATGGCTGTGCTGTACTGTGAATAACATTTTTGAGGGAATTACACATAGTTAATTAAACTGTACCACATGGCAGAAAGTGATAACAGGGTTTTAAGCTATAGAATAGAAAAATATTATTGTATAATATTTACTTTCATTAGGCTACAGCTGTAATGTTTAGTCATATTTAGTCATTTGTCACAAGTGTAAACAAAGTGTTAATGGGCTTAGTTACAAAAACAGACATTTGAATACGTCTTCTTGGGCTGTGGGAAATTACAACAGGCGTCTTTCTCAATGTTATGTCAATTTTTTGGCCAAACATTTACTTGAATGATAATCTGCAAATTAATCGATACAGAAAACAACTGTTATTCGCGGTCGTATATTCAAAACACCAAGGAACAAGATGAGAACAAGGATGAATGACATGTTCATCTAGGCCAGCGTTACTCTTGCTGTACAATATGTGATAAAAGCATCTGGCCCTATTCTAGTGGAAGAGCTTTACTGAGACCTGGTATGACTGACAGAGCATGGAATCAAAATAACTGAGTGCCATGTCACTTTACGTTTTGTTTATTTTGCTCTGGCCAATTTGTATTTGTGTTCTGGTTTCACTGTATGAGCATAAAAGTGATTTGGCTGTCCACTGAAGTGTGCAAAACACAACTGTTGCTGGTGGATGAAAATGTCACCCACAATAACCATCTACATCTCCATATAATGCTTTTTTTTGGCATGTAATATAGCTATGCAGTTATATCCATAGAACCAAGAACTGTATTTGGAACCATATTTTTAAATATAATACATGATTTAGAGTGGATTGTTGGTATTCAAATTCAAATTATTCATTTTGATTAATAACATTACTAGGAACAATTTCCTTCTCAAAAACATTCAAACTCTCTTCATAAATCGATGATCATAGCACGGATCTGGATGGGAAACAGCTTTGCCAGATCACAAAATACATAGATGTCTAGTTACTGGAAAGAAGTAGGTTACTGCACCATTTTTTCAACACGCTCTAGCTTCAAATTCTTCCTTTTCGCTGTCATCAATCCACAAAGCCATGAAGTGGAAGACGCAAGCAGCACAAGCTGACCAATCGCAGATCTTGTGCTATCCGTGTGGCATCACTGCAGCCCTGACGTGTAGATACGGATGCACCTCGACCCCAGCAGTGCCTTCGGCAGAGCTGCAGAGCATCAAAGACTGAAAAATGACCACACTGATTCGAGAGCGTATGAAGACAAAGTGAACCACAGCGTGGTGCCACCATTTCAAGTTCTTATTAAGGGAATTTGGTGGGGGAAAAATAGGTGTGTGCTGTTGTGAATAATGATTCAGCGGGTACAGATGAGATCACAGTGTATATATCGGTGTGGACGCGCCATCGCAGTGGTAACAAGATAAAATGAGCGGCATGTGAATGGGACTGTGAATGATCGTGGCTGTGAATTGAGGCAGTCGTGCCACTGAGCTTCCGCAGCGACTGTCCTTTTCCATCAGATCTACTTTTCTTCCTCCTCCCTCTCTGTATTCTCATCTCCCTTCACGAAGCACGAAGGTAATTGATTGCATTTGTGCAACACAAGCTAATATTCAATCACCGCAAGCTCCTGACCTTTGGAGTGTGAAACACTTAGCCGTGCTAATTCTGTCGCCATCCGAGCAGCTTTGTATACAGAGGCCTGCTAGTCCTCCGCCACCAGGCAATAATGGGTTATCTCCTCAGCCTGCTAAATGAGGTGTAAAATTAAATGGCAAATGGTTTGTTTTCCATATTTTTTGAGTAAAAGGCAGCTGTGTTTGCTTAATGAATCTCGGTTTGTTTGGTCACTGTCATAACTGACTGAAAGTAAGTCACCATTTGCTTCAAGACCCGGCGAAGAGATTGAAAGTGCAGCGGTTGGTTATATATTTTTTGTGTTTCACTAATTACATGTTTTTAATATTGGCTTATTGTTTCCAAAATCTGTGTTGAGTTTTATTTGATTTGTAGGTATAGGTATACACATACATATATATATATATAAATAGTTGTAGTTTTTTTTAATATAGGATCGATTTCATAGATAGATAGTCACTTTGTCTTAGTGGTGGATACATTTCATTATGTTAAAAGAAATTAAAACTCCTTTTAGTCCCAGCAACCAATACAAACAAGAGTGGCAAACATGAGGTGTACGATTGTTGTTATTGTAAAAACATAACTTGCCAGGGTCCAATGGCAGATCATTGTGCATTTGTGATTAGTTTAATGCTTGTGTCAGATGGGGGAAAACTGTGGTCAGTGCCCGCAAGATGTGATTCTTTTCTTTACACGTCAAATGTTTCCTGGCAGGTTTCTACCCAGCGAAATAATGAGAGAGACCTTCTGTGCATTCTGGGGTGAGATTTCCCAGGCACAAGTGAAAGGTTGCAACAAATTGCCAGTGTGGGCCACGGACATGCCGAAAAGAAAATGCCCTTTTATGCCTTTCAGCCAGAACGTAACCGTAGTCTTACAAGAGGTTGTAAATCTCAATTTGCCTGCTGCGATAGAGATGAGCTTCCGCTTCCATTCCAGGAACAAGCAGATATAAAAAGCCATTATTGAAAAATAAATATTTTTAATTAATACAAATGGGTTTCATCTACTCTTGAATGATGCATTTCCTGGGTTTTACTGTGGGGCTTTAGTAGATGTAGAGAAAAACAACCTCTCTTATGGTGCAGTCTTCCATCTGTAAGATTTATTTTTGTTGTGAGCTTTGAGTGCATCATTACATGCTTTACATGTTTTAGCCGAAACACAATTACACAGATTCAGGGCATTCAAAATGCAGCCGCCAGACTTGATCACATGACAATCAAACACATGACAATCAAGTTGAAGGAAACATGTCATAGTAATATCTCAAAACACACTAGAAAGAAACGCATCACAAATAAATTAAAGAAAATGACAGAACACATTATCTACCAATGAACACATTATAGTAACATTCTACAAAGCATCATAAATATGATTGTCAATCTGCCTATATATAAAGATTTACTGATCCCTAGAGAGGGGAATTCAGGTGTTATGGTAGTATAACACATGAACATTGTTGGAAAAAGGGAGGATAATTTTAGGATAACAATATGTATTATTACATTTTTTATAAAATCATGTTGTTCCCGGTGATCTGATGTGTTCCTTAGCAGCCACCCTGTTTTTGTTTTCAGTCAGACTACTGAAAGCCTGATCTTCATCTTAAGACAAACTGTATTTTGGAGAAGTGCGGTCCAACCTTGAAGATTGATTCAACAATCTCAAGTAACTTTTTGTTTAAAGTTATCACACAGGCATTGTTGATCCAAGGGGGGAAAAAAGGACGATTGTCATCAGTGAATTTTCATCTAAATGCAAAGCAGAAGTCAGGGAGTGTTGATCTTGAGTTGGTATCCACAAGATTTTGCCTTAATTTATGTGTTGAGTTTTACAAATTGCTGCAATTCTCACTTGTTTACTATGAGACCACCTACTGAGCCGACATTGTTATGCATCGCCCAGTTACTAAAATTCCTATTATGATTAATAAGGTGTATTTTTGCAATGTGTCCTGCCCCTCCCGTTCATCAGAAGGAATCAAATCTACCTTCCTGTGTTCTTCCACTTAACTTCATTTGGTGTACATAGTTACAATGTGATAAGCAGTTTTCTTTCAGTATTAGATACTAAAGTGAAATAGAATATTTTTCTCTTAATGTGTAGAAGTGTGTTACATTGTCAATAAATCAGTAATCAATGTTGATTGCATTTTGGAGTAATGCAATCAAAGCTATGCGAAGACTGTGACTCTCTGTGACAACCCACTCCATCACTCTGACACCGTTCCTTATTTCTGTCCAAATAAAGTGTATATTGACACTGACAGCTCAAAACACTGTCTCAAAAAACAAGTGTCAAGGCCTCTGTCAAAGGAATGAAAAATAACACAGCTGCTCTCACACACCCACTATGGATTATTAAGCAGTCAGGGCCACCAGATTTTTCACTTACAGTAAGTTCTTCTCTGTGGCCTTAGTGAGAGTCCAGGACAGGCTCACTTTTTCCACTTCAATTACTGTCACCTCCACCAAGAGCGACATGTCAGATATTTGACCACGGGTAGACGAGAAGAATGACGATCAGCATTAGGGTCTGCATTGGTTTTTGGTGGCTTGTGTGCATGGTGACATCAGTACAGTAAATACCACACAACACAGAATTAGCCATTTACAAAGTGCTGTCACTGAAGTTAGACGCCTCTTTCAACTGGGACAAACAAAGTATAGTTTAGGGCTATCCAGGCAATCACCTGCTTCCCAGTACCTATTATCCCCAAGAGGTGCTTGCACAGCTCCTCTAAATGTCTTCCAGCAGCATTCCTCTCCAACCGGCTCCCATATTTCTGCTCCACTGGACGATAAAATAAAATCCTGCCAGCTGAATACACACTCACGCGCATGCCCGCACACACTCATACAGTGCTAAGTGCCTTGCAAGAAGGATTTACAATTAAAGTCTCAATGACGCTTCTCACTGAATGCAAAGCAGGGCTCTTGAGTGATCTATGCTTTCGAGTGCGACAGGCCCTGTCAATCATCGTGACAGACCATGCTGAAAACATTTTACTGTCGGCTGATCAAATTTCTACCTGGGTTTTTAGTTATCCATAAATATGAAGAGATGAATGTTCACATGCAGACATGGACATACTCTATGATTCCTCTGCCAGGCATCCTTGATAGCCATTTATGACAGAGCAAATGATCATGGAAGAAACTCATGATTCAAAGAAGAACCATTTTATAAATTCACATGAGATCAATAATGCTCTGACTGAATAATTATTCTACCAGAATGCCCATTGGGCCATAAAAACAATAGGTTTTCTGTCATAGCGGTGTACCATTGATCTACCATTGATAAAAGAAAAGGTTCTATCATTAGAAACTTGTTTGGAACACTGGTCACTAGCACAAGAGCTATATTGGTATTGATTTTTCTCTGATACGTTGGGTGACTCCAAAGTGGTCTACCTAACAGAACAAAGAACAAACTCAACAACCACAGGCTCTACTTTGGCGACACTGGGAACGAGCAAACGCAGGCTTCAGGTGCATGTGAGGGTGGCAAAGGAGTTTGGTGGACTTCAGTCAGGTTTTTTTTTTTTTAAATCCTGCTGTTAAACTAGCAAAAGTGGATTTGGACATGCCGTAAATGCCTTTGTGCTACTTTAGACCATGTTCTAAATGCCATTCATTTAGTCAACATTCCTTTACATTTTGCCAATGCCTTTACTCCTACAAGTAGCAAAAGAGAAACAATAAGTCTGCTACAGCCGGTAAGAGGATACCAAAAAAGTGAAGGCTGCTCATAATAACATAGGGGAAATAAATGTTTAATTAGCCGAGGAACTGGTGTTTGGCTTCATCAAAAATTTGCCCACTCACATCAGAAACCCCGGGTTTGCACGGGGCAGCTGTGTTGCGCTGCAATCGAAATCTCATTGCAACAGAGGCATGTAACTACTAGACACACGAGTTGAAAAACAAACGCAGAACATAGACCTCTGCCCGACCAAAACACCTTTGCGTTTGCATTTGCAGCTCTGTTAGTTTTCCTCAGAAATGCAGCCCATTGTTTGGTGTGGCCAAACAGAAGCTGCCGTTTCAACACTTTAGCACTGATGTTTCAACAAAACACGCCTTTGTGCGAATGGAAACCACATTCAGATGTATGTGTACAGACACACAGTGTTGCTAAGAATAAATAGAAACCACCCACAGTGGGTGTTTTGCTTATATAATTTGCTGATTCTACAGCATGGCGGTTGTTTTTCGTTATTTATTCTGCATTAGTTGATACTGTACATTTGTTTGCACTCCAAATGTTTTCCAAATGTCTCCACCTCTACTCCCCGGAGCTTAAGCCTCATGCTCTGAGATCAGTCAGTAGCTATTCATCCACATCTTGCGTTTTTTGCATGTTACCGTAGCCTCAGACAAAATCCAAGCACTGTCTTTGTTTTCTCTTGACTAGCACATGAATACATGATGTATATAAAGGCCAAACGTCCCACTAGCAACACAGCTTAGTTTGAGTGGCCATGACATGTTTTGCGGTCTGTGTTTACTGACATTGCTTTATATATTCGCTGAGGTGCTGCCAATGTGGTAAGAATGCATTTCCCTCTAAATGCACGTGAATAAGTATAGGTTTTGAAGGGGAATAACAAAATGTTGGAAACCTTCTCTCAGGTCAAAATGGCTTTGCTAGATCTCTTATTTTGTGTTTGTCCTTGAAACAACTCAGTAATTGCATTTGTGTTGTATCACACATTTTCATATTTCAAGAGGTTCTCAGATGAAGAAGCTAATTATTTTTTATTTTATATTTTTTAATTTATTTTTTCAGAACAGATACCCAGTAATCTCTACACCTGTCTAGAGTTCAGTTGCAGAACTGATATGTAATAAGTCATATAATGTGTCAATCCACAGTAGCCCATAAGATGAATGCCTCTGCTTAAAGCCTCTGTTGAAGGAGACTAAAACCCTCCATGCGACCACCAAGTCAGCAAGACTGCCAAAGAATAGTCGACGTACCATAAAGCCATAATTTCTATGGGGCTGATAGCGACTTAATTAGAAACATAATGAATCCATTGCACATCTGACAAGTCTAATTAAGCCTGCCAGAAATGTTGGGATAATTAGGTTCTTAGTTCAGGGCCCCACAACATCGGCCGAGATCCTTTTCCTGACCCTCTTGGCGAATCCCCAGGTCCCTAGGCTGCTAGCTCCAACCAGACAAGATGGACGGTCAGTATCTCATTACAAAAAGCAGGAATCTATCTCACCGCGTTGACCGTCTCGTTTGGTGCTTTCCCTGCGTATCTGTTTTGTGTTTTGTGATCCATGGAAATTCCTCTGATGCCCTTTATAATCCCATTAAACCTATTGTCTCCAGCTTATGGCTCACTCACTGGAGGAGAAGAACAAAGGGAACTGTCAGGCTGCAGGAGCAGAGCAGACATTTGTGGGTGCGGGGGCTGTTTGCCGAAGGAAGTCGAAGGTTATCAATCACGCTGTTCCACTTTTAGACTTTTATACATGCAGGGTACACCGCTTTTACCTCCGTGTCGCTAACCTTGAATTAAACCACCTTCATATTCATATTGTAGTTTCAGCTCTCTACATATGAGGCTAATTTTATCACTCTAGGGCACATTTCAGACAAGAGTTATTACCTTTTCACAATTGTTTTGAAAGCGAGTACATTTGTATCCTTACAGTGTGTAAGTTCAAAATTACAGACACCAACACTGGAGTTTAATTAGTTTTTGTTCGTTGTTATCCAGTCTTTCATTATATTGTGTAATGGCGATATAATTTTTTTAGGTGAAGGAATATATTTGGATTGGGATCTTTTGCAAAAATAAAAGGCAAAAATCCATTGGAGCTTTGATTTGGAAAATTGGTCCCAACATGTATCATATTTTGTATATATTGTCCCATTCCTAACATCAAGCAATATCATATTGGCCTCCTGTAAAAAATAAAATAATGTGTGCATACAAGTTATTACAACCCATAGTAATAATTATGATTGAATCAAAGGAGGCAGTCATGTGATGCAGTATCTAAAAAACACAAAGTCCACACTAGGAGGAGATTGGTGTGGATGGATGGGTCAACAAAACATTGGACTTTGACACAGGAGACCACCGGTCATTTCCCGTGTGAAAACGATAGTCAATGACCTATCCATGACCCTTAACTGCATATTCATTATTGTAACCATGACAACAACAGTCCTGTTTAAGAGAGTGCTTATTTCAATTTTATTATTTCACACTTTTTCCCTAAACTTTACCAAGAGGGTGCCCAAAACTCAACAAACCTTAACTGTTCAACCTCCCTAACGGCATGTTTTTTTTTTTATTATTACCATGATGTTGAATGTCGGCTATGTCTGCTGCTGGTATGGTCATATGGTTGTCTCAAAAGCTGGGGAAATTACCCATTTGGTTGTTTAAGTCGCCATTTAAATTGCTTAACATTAGCCGTTTGTAAAAAAGCGACTGTTTCAACAGTAGACAGACGTGAGACAGGTAGGCTTCACTGACACCATTCAGTCCTACAGCCGTAGAAGAGGGTTGTCATGGAAATTCTGCAACGTGGGTACAGACGTCAAATGTTAGTGTGCTCGGGGATGCATTTCAATGCATATTACACTGTATGAATACTAGATTGAATGTGGATACGTATCACTCCTACTGGTTATAAACAATGCTTTGGGTGATTGTAGTGAAAATTGTCAACCACAGACATGAATATTAGTGTGTTTTGGACCCATCAAGCAGTGCAACTGTTTAATGAATGCCCTGCACTGTTGTCGACACCCGGGTTGAAATGTAATTACACAGAGAGGGAGAGACAGACGTGACGAATTGACAATGGCAGGTAAGGTTGTGAGAGGGTGTACACTCAATAGTCTGAAAACAACAGAGGCCCAGGTGAAAAGGAGAGATGTCCAGGCGGGGAACAAAGAGACGGCGCATATACAGTGTGAGGAGGGTGATAGCAGCAGCACCAATAGGCGTCAGATAATCACAGCTGCCTAGGTGACAGCACAGCACGATTAGAACTAATGACCCTACACTTTATGAGCCTCTACAAAGACAATTAGTCCTCCCACTCTCCTCCTCCTCCTCTTCTCTCTGGGGCCGTGTACATGGATTTAACCCACACCTAACCCATCCCACTCCTCCTCTCCGTCCCACTCTTGCTTTTTTATTTTTTCCTCAAATAATTTGGCTCGCTTCTTTCAACTTCAGGAAGGGATTTACTGTAGGTGATAGTAATATTAGGGGGGCGTTTCAGTTTTGTTTTCACGTTGCAATTTAGGAATTAATTTCATTGCCACAGTAATTCATTATGGTAGTACTACCAGCATCATTGACTTCAATACTATTGCCGAATGTCCTTGTTGGTCAAACATTGTATCATTGGAGGCGATATCTTCGGAGGCAAAGACCACAAGCAGTCCTACGAAAATTGCAACTGAATATTGCGTCTCCCCCTCCTCCCATGCGGTACCACGGCTCCTTTTTAAAAAAGTGTTTTCACAGTGCATTGAATCGAACCATAATTTAGTTTAAAACCTCACCAAGACTACCTCTTTTGGTCGGACTAATTCCATTGGTCTGGACCATGGTTCATACCTGTTATTAGGGTTTAAATTGAACTGAAGTGTCCAAAGGTCCGCACCAAACACAGAAGGTGTGAAAGCACACTTAAATTGCAAAGTATAGTTTTTGGTAAAGTTAATGTCATCCTTGTTACATTCAAAATCTCCTGATATCCTCCTCTACGTCTCTATTTGCAAGAACACTATTAAGAGTTTGGTCTCTTTCTGTCACATCTTGGAGGACTTTTAGCGGATAATTAATGGACTACAGTTCACAAACACAGCATGCAATTATTTGTGATAGATGATCCAATAAGGTGATAGCCACTAAGGTGTACTTGACATGTGATTGATTGTACAGCGGCTGATTGATGACCTGAGAGAATATGATCGCCAGTCTAGCCGACATTACCAACAGAGGCTTGTGGAGCGCAATATGTCTTGGCAATCAATAGTAGAAAACAAAAAGGTACCAGTTAAACCAGTTTGGCTTATTGTGAGACAAAGATGAAATAAGCTGCAGTGACCTTGAATTCCCTCACTTGATCCTCGCCGTTGGTAACACGATGCAATACGGTGAAAAACATCTTCAGTTAACATCAACATTATTTAAAGAAAAATAAATAAGTGCCTGTAAATGTGCAAAGTTTTGAGACTGTCCTCTCCCAAAAACAAGCAGCAGTCCTTTCAGGAAATTCCCACAAAACAATGTGTTGGCATTCAGCTGACAACACCCTCAAGTGGCTGTTCCCTTTTTTGTATATCTGTAGGGAGGCAGTAGTGCGATGTTGTAGACCCAGGCTGCAGTGGATGGATGGGAAAGTAAAATGTCACTTGACATGGGAGAACATCCTTTGTTTCTTTCATACATTTGAAACAGTAATTTGTAATGCTTTTGTGAAAGGCTGGCAAAATATGTTGTCCTTTTTTAACTAATAACTTGGTAAATGTAAATGATTTAGTTAAATTTAAACGTAACCATAATACTTGATTCCACACTCCCAGCGTGAGGCATCTTCCTACCTTGCCCCCCGTGCCGTCCCAGTATGAGTACTCCACCTCTGGTGGACCGTGACAGCCCCTCAGCACAATTACATTTTCCCTCTTCGCAAACACAGAGAGAAGTGGTCTTGTAACCTACAGCTCCCCGGTGTTCACAGGCACTCAGAACTAATCCCCGTGTCCGGACCACATGCCAATATATCTATGGTGCATGTGGGGCTCCAGTAACGATTTGCAGCCAAACCCACGGTGCCAGACCTGGACTTCTAACACCATGTAATTAGCAGACTATTGACTCTCTCAGACACCTTGCCTGTGCAAGTTGAAGAATGGTTCCAATTTATCTTATACTCCAAGGACTGTACTGAATTAGAGACATGACGTGTGTGTGTGTGTGTGTGTGTGTGTGTGTGTGTGTGTGTGTGTGTGTGCGCGCGGCGCTAGGCACAGTGGAGAGTAACTTTATGTACTGTGCCTGCTTCTGTGTGTGGTTTTGTGCGTTTTCAATCAAGGCATTTTTACAATACGCCAAGCGTGTCAAGCTGGTAGTATTTTAAGGATGCATGTTTGCCACTTCCACTGACAGCTGACGAAGGAAGGAGCAAGAGAAAAAAGTTACTGGCAAATGAATTCAAGGGCAAAGGCCAACAGGTAATCAATATCACTTTGCTTCACTGTACCGAAGCTGGCTATGAAAACATCTTTGATGTGTTTATACATTGATGTGTAAGTTGTGTTGATGGATTCACTTCAGATCTCTCATTATATGGATTTATATAGTACACTCCTTTGCTTTGAAAGTAGTCAGCTCCAGCCAGTATGCCCTCATCTGATTTGGCTGCCCCCTTCACCGCATGCTTACCTGTTGAGGCTTTCTGGGCCCAGAACCTACTGACTGCGTATCCCACCCCATGCAGGGGAGACGGCACACAGACAGATATCTAGGCTTTGCTTGGTTACAAGAAGAGAAATCTTTTAAATGTGCTTTAGTTGGAGTGAAATGTGGCAGTACCCTGTGACGGCAGGGACCAGCGAGTCTGTGAGCACGGCTCCCCCCACTGATGATCTGCCCCATTTCCACTCAGAAAGACACATTACTGACGGGATAGCCCCATAAATGACAGCCCGATGGAAATGCAATCAGATTACAGCAGATCAATGCCATTATTAAGCATTCCGACCACATCTGTCACACTAAATTGCCACACAAGAGGATTCGTGCCCCAGTGGGCTCTGTGATGAGCAAAAAGGAAGGAAGCAATACCGAAACATATCCTCCCCACGGTCACATTCATCCTCACATGCGCACGGCTGCAACCGTAACAATAACATATGTGTGCATCCTGCCATCAGTCACATCCGCAGTGCAGACATAAATAACCCGTAGGAGATTCTGTGCGTTTCCCTTTCTATTTCCATTGGAGCTCTCAGTGTGTGTCTGTTTGTACTCAACACCACCACTGCCATGGCATGTCTTAAAATATTTCATCACTTATTTAACTTTGATAGCTGTCTGCCGTGTTCTCTAGACACAGTTCAAAAGGGGCTCTGAAGTCAAAAGCCATGATCATGTGATGTGCAATAGAGTTCAAACTAACCACTGCCCTATAAAGATTCTTGGAAATGATATTAGCCAGACTTCTTTTTTTTTTTTTTTAATCTATGCACACATTGCCACTGCCGCTACAGCAAATATTTGCTGCCGGCAATCCAACTTCATTTTAACTGATTACATGCTGGCAAAAATATTCTCCAAGAGATGCCAGCAGAAATAGAAAAAGAAGATTACGGCTGATTGGACAGAACATTTACTGCTCACGACACAGCAGACAGCGCTGCATGCACCCAGCTGCAGATGCTTTGTGGAATATCCGTATTAAGTAAAAACAGGACCGTAAAACTGCTGTTTCTAATGCGCAAATTTGTGTTAAAATAAGAAAACGAGAGAGACAAATGGGGAAAAAAAGAAGGATCCTGACTAATCCTGGTTTATCCACTAAAGTGGCACTCTCTCAGCAAGCAGGGGTCGAAAAAAACACTGTAAAATCATAAAATGCATGATGACAATCACTAATATCAGTTATTTTGGAACAAGCACATATCGCTGTTTGAGATATGTACATATTAGAATGAGTGCTTGTGAGACAGTTACTAATTGTAATTGACAGTTACAATTACTGTAGCTGGGGCTAAAATTCAAGCTGAACTAACCCCAGCTGAGCAGCTTGAGACCTCACATTCAAACTGTGTTATGGGAGTGTCTGACAAAATGTGGAGGTGCTCATATACAGTATGTACCTACACACTATGCATTTACTGTTCTCTAAGCCAGTGAACAGATGAGATGAATACCATACAGGTACTGTTCTATATGAGCAGCTTGTAACATTAATTAAATGTGATAGTGGTTGGAATTCTTGCAGGGTTTCTTTTTCTTGACGATACATATTTTTTTAACCTTCATTAATTTTTCTATTGCATTTGGACCCATCCTGTTGATTTATGGAATATTGGATGGAAGTAAGTCACTGTGTCAATTTCTCCAAAAGATTTATAAAGCAATGACTGGCGCTTACAGATTGGGAGATGAGCAGCTGCTGTTTTTTCGCACTGGCACCATTGTATGATTGTGGTGTATAGCCATGTAGATGTTGTCGTCTGTGCGTGTGAAGTGGAATATGGTCAAGTCTGCTCTTGGCGATTCTTCCTTACATAGACACAGAAGACTGATGGAAACATCCCCGCTGACTTCATTGCAACTTACAAGTCAAAACGCACCCACTGTAAATATTTTGCAAAAACTCATAGAAATATGATCAACCTATCAAATGAAGTCTAATTTTCATATAATAAATGAGCTGAGTGGGCCTGCTGCTGCCAAATTAGATGTGCTCTTCTGACAGAGACACTGAATCAATTTCTGTGCTTATTCCTAAACTGTGGACAGCATGGAAGATAAATGACCCCCGAGACACTTGGTGGAATGAATTCTGTTTTTTTATTTTCAAATTTTTTTTGATATTCTCCAAAAGGGACTTAACTATCAAAAGGGGCGTTGAGGGGGGTGGTTAAGGGAAATAGTGAAGTGAAGAGATCTGACCAATTTGGACGGATTTTCCTGCGAGGAGGTGCGACGTAATCGCGCAAACCAGGCGCCCGAGCATGATCCAGTGGACGTCAGAACTGTGTGCTGTGGCTGAGAGGCAAAGAATGACGGGGAATGATCTTATTTTGTGCAACTGCCCCGCCATCGGTTGACATGAACATTTAGATGAACATGAGCATAATAAACTGCTTGTGTGTGTGTGTGTGTGTGTGTGTGTGTGTGTGTGTGTGTGTGTGTGTGTGTGTGTGTGTGTGTGTGTGTGTGTGTGTGTGTGTGTGTGTGTGTGTGTGTGTGTGTGTGTGTGTGTGTGTGTGTGTGTGTGTGTGTGTGTGTGTGAGAGAGAGAGAGAGAGAGAGAGAGAGAGAGAGAGAGAGAGAGAGACCAAACGGGAGTCCCACATGGCCAGACTGCTAAGTGGGACAGAAGAGAGTTAATGGGATATTTATCAAGTGAGGACACTCAGCCAAAGACAAGGAGAAATAAACAAGCTTGTCTGACCTGGGCATCCTTGGCTATTATGATAAACAAGCACATTGTTTGCAAGTCTAATGGCCACTAGATGAAATGCACTGTGCTTATACCCTTCAACACTTTCAGTGGCATACTCAACGCCTCATCTTTTGAGTGACAGAGTAATTGAGTGTGGGCCCATCTTCCATTGATAGGGATGGGATTTAAAAAAAAAACAAAGTTCCTGGAACTGAAGAAAGTTGTTGGTGTAAATATAACATTGTATTTAACTGTCTACCTATGGCAGAGTAGAGGGGTTATAAAAATATATAGAAAAATGAAAGAAACACTCTCAGCCTTTATATTATTAGTGGTGACAGAGCTTGTCGAACATCAGAATGTTTCCCCACAGGTGACTGGACAAGGATCTGTGGCTCCAGAATACATAAGACCATCAATATGTAGTAGATTTGGAACATTGCACAGGGCTCAAAATGTTTTTCTTTGATCAAACAAGTGAAGAGTTATTATTTAAATATATTAATTAAGTGGAATTAGCTGCTGAAGATGTACAAGGGCAGGTATGACAACACCGCTCTTTCAGGATGATGTTTATTGGACCCCTAATGACTTTATGTTGATGAAAAATATGAATCACTTATAAGGAGCGGCGCTTAAGAATTGCCCATGTCTTTGTTTTTTCAGCTTCAATGCATGGAGATAGAAAAGGTCAAGTAGTTCTCCCGGCGCGATGACGGCGTGTTGCAAGTGGGACGCCGGCTCCCCCTCCTTCACAAACACTTACCATGCACTTGAAGCAAAAAAACATTCACGCACCACAGTTTTTAACCAGTGATTTTCTTCCTCCAAAGAGTGGCAGTTCATTTCCATTGAGATGTTACTTCGGCTTGGACGAGAGCAGTCAGATGCAGATGGATCTTTTTTGAAGTAGGACGATCATACGTCAGTGTGTTCTATGCGATCGCCATCTTTGTGGAGGGTTGATGTGCATAATTGATGACATCGTTGAAACAGAGCTGTTGTTGAATGGCTGTGGACAACTAATTTAGATAGAACGTAGCCTAAGCCTGCGTAAAGAAGTGCTATATATGGCTAGATATCCTAATTAGCACATTTATGGCATCATTACAAGCGTATGTCATATTTACATTATTCCTTTTTTTAACTGGACTCAGCCTTCTATCTTTTTAGTTTCTCTCCTTTGTTTCTCTCTCTCTCTCTGACACACACACACACACACACACACACACACACACACACACAAACTCTGACAACCGACCCGTCTGTCATAGTCAGACTGGCCAACGGGAGGACCGGGAGGAATCCTGTCGCATCTGTGGACCAGTGGGCCGTCCAAAAAAATCCATACAGTCTTTACTGTCCTTGGAAGGCACCACCAAGGCCCCCATCCCCCCGCAGCCACTGTCGCAGACGGAATCGGAGTCTGTGAGACACACTCGACGCGCAAGGTTTCTCTTGCATCACTGCAACAACACATTTGGCTTGATATGTTTCCCAGCAGACGACAGGCTTATTGGGGGAAGAGGTTGGATACGTGTCATTCAACAGCCTTCTTCGGTGTCACAGACTTTTCTAATCAGGATTATGTGTGTCCCTCTTATAAAGACTCGGAAAATACTGACAGCGAATGATGAATGCTACACAAGTTTTTGCAGATGACAGTGTCAAAATTCATTGCCTGCTCATCTTCTCTCAGACTGTGATAAAAATTAGAGTCTCTCTGTAGTTTCAAATTGAATTTGAGTGTGCTTTTACTCAGAGCACCAATCCCATTGATCCTGCTGTCTATTTTTGATAGCATTGGAGACGACAGCTCATCCGGAGGCTCTTGCAACTGAAAAGAGATGGGGTGCCCGATGCTTGGCACACTGCACGCACACTAAAATAAGAACAGCAACAAAGAGAGGTCCAGATATTAATACTGCTTTTGAGAAAGGGGACCTTCAAAAATGCCAGTAAATAAAAGACTCGATTTGACAAGCATCACAAAATGCAGTATAAGTTAATACCAAAGCAGTATACCGTACACTATTTATTAAAGGATTCCATCAGCTCCAACAAATCTGAGTTTACTTAAGTATCTGGAATTAAATGTTTGCAGTATTTTTGGCCACAGTTTAATCATATCTTCACATAGTAAGAAAACCCAAAACATAGTGTACACAAACCGTAGAGCCCAACAAAAGTTGATAACAGATCTGTGGAAGCAGATGTGATGAATCTGTATTGTAAATGTCAAAGTCGCTGTATAAAAAAAAAGTTGTTTTGATGTGCACAACAAAAGTTTATTGTCCTGATGGCCAGGTTTTATTTATGGGTGTCTTTCTGCACTGAATGTGTCATCCAATGTCTGTAGGGACAGGGAATGGTGTCGACATGTCAATCACAGCTGGTGTAGCCTCGAAAGACAAGGTGAGTCATTCCCTTTAGGGATATATAGTTTTGGGATTGATTTGCTCAGTTGGAAATTGTATTGGGTAATTATGGGCCAGAAAGAAAACTGGGAAGGAATGAGAGAGAAAAAGCAGTATGCTGGTCATAATCTTTTATTTTCCTTTTTCTGCACCCGTCATCAAGACACATCGCATGCAATCCACTTTGTCACACTAGCAATATTTGCAGAGAACCTCTGGTGCATACACTTTATTTTGTGTTTTGTACACGTGCATCATTCACAGTAAAATAAGAGAAGGACAGCAACGACAACAGCAGCAGCATGTCAGAAATGAAAAAAGAGTGCCTAGTAGAAATGACAGAGGGAAAGAGGGAAAAGGATAAAGGGGAGCTGGAGTTCTTGCTGGCAGTGCGCTCCTGTTGTTACGCGGTCAGTCCGTTCCCCGATGTCTGAGTGTTGCCATATAAAGAGGCTGTCAGAACAAGTCAGTTTCCGCCAGAGCAACTCACAAGCACACTACTTAGGGACCTATATAAATAACCCACCGCCTCGCATCTGTATTTCATTGTGATGCCTGTCATTACTGATATAGGCAATGAGAACTGCTTAAAGGGGACTGACGGCTACAATGCACAGCAACTGATCACTGCAAGAGTCCAATGTCTCCGACAGATTTTCGAGTGCTGCACGTATTGTAAATTATTCACACCGCTGGGAGACGAGTGTGTTACTCGAGCAGTTTCAGCAGCAATTTTTTTTTGTTGTATTTTGTTGAATGCGCCCTGTTCAAATAGTTCATAGCCATGCAACCTATCTTTTACCAAGGTTTGTATGAAGATCGAGCACAGGTGTCCTCGGTATGAAATGAAAAGCAGAATATTCAGATAAAAGCACTTTGAAGAGAAAACAAAAAGATGGTCTTGGCCCCCGCTACAGCGTATTCCTGTAATTACCTTTTTCCCCCCACAGCTTTCTCACATTTTGATTGACTTATTCTCACATGTCATCCGTATGATTGCTTCCTGCTGCGGGGGTCAGACTTTGTTAACCTCTTTTGCAAGCTTTACAAAAGAAGATAATTTGAGCATTTAGTCTCTGATATTATCAACCTCATTTTGACTCAAAAAATAGAGCATGGCAGAGAGGTCAGATGCCGAAACGAGATTCAAAGTGTGTTTTACTGTAGGTGCTACAAAAAGAGCTGGCGGTGAACAAAACCCTATTGGCGGCACAGAGTCTTGTGTGTGTCATGGTTTCCCTCAGGCTGGTAGTCCTAATTGCCAGGAGGTGAGCAGCCGAGCTTTGTGTTTGGTTGCATTTAAATGTAGGCTGTGATCGCTGCACTCTCTGTTGCCGCTGTGGGAATTGGGCTGGAAAAGTGTCTCTTTGTGTTCACATAATATTTACAACACACTAAAGGCGATGCACCCAGCGGTGATAGAGTTTACATTAGACTCAAATGCACACACATACTGCAATACACATTTTTCAACGTCTGGCGACACAATGAGGTACAACTGCACAGAATCCAAGAAACTAATCGAGGACCAAAATCGCTGATTTACACCATGTAGTGTAACAATAAATAATGAATAAGTAATAAAAATCATATATATTCTGAATAACTCTTTATGACTAATGCTGTATGTACAGTATGTAATAAAGATGTAATTATAGATTTGGATATCTTTTAGACCCTGATTCACAGTTTTAATGGCCAGATTTGGAGCAATATAGAGCTAATAACATAAACATTGGACTGCACTCATGTAATGCTTTTAACTTAATAATAAGTATAATGTGTTTCACAATCCCTGACATTTATATACCGCTAAATCACAACAGTAATCACATTCACCAAGCACTTTATCAGAAACACTCATTCATCTGCTAATTCATGCAATTATCCAATCAGCCAATCATGTGGCATCAGTTCAGCGCATAAAACCCTGCAGGTGCAGGTCAGGGGCTGTTCACAATAAACATCAGATCTCATCGATTTTGACTGTGACACGATGTTGATTGCCACTGGGCTGGTATTTCTGTAACGCTGATCTCTCCTGGGATTTTCACACAATCATAATGCTGGAGGGAAAAACAAATCAACCAGTTTTAATCAGCAAGGTGTTTCCATCTATAGATCTGTGGATGGACGGATTCTTTGTGGTTCTGTTGTCCAGAAAGCATAGGTCTCATAGACAGCCCACATACACAATGCTGTAGAGCTTTTTAATGACTTTCAGCATTACACCAGTCTAAAAACTATCCCAATTATAAAATTATGAATCACCAAAACTGGTAATGGAAAAAATAAAAAAATGTAGTGCTGCATAATCACATCTTATACCCCTTACACTTTAACCTGTTCACCATAAAAAATATGAAAATATGTGAACTCTAAAGGTAATGTTTCAGTGGCTGGTGATCAAGTTTTAGGCTCTGCAGTGTCCGATTGAAGTTTTTAAAGTGGTCCTCCAGCAGTGCAGCCTCTCTTCCGCCTTATGTCCATACTCTAATGACGGTAACCGTATGAAGAGGAAAATGATAAATCCATCAGATAATCTGATTCATTCTAAAAGCCCATTTGCATGTACGCTAGTTTCCCCCCCAATATCCACGCTGAATATACATTCTCGCTTCAAATCATTAATATGAAAATGGCTTTTTAGAATACGGAAACAGTAAACCTGAAGAATGATTTAAAACAAAATATGAGCTTAACAAGCTGGACTCTGTTGGTACTAACTGCACTCTGGGCTTAGCAGCGATTATTTTCCTACGACAAGATAATGTCCATTCATAGTCAGAACAAAGCTCTGGCAACTAATAAAACATTAATGTTAGCCTATACGACAGTATTCTGCTTACACAGAGCTGCCTTTGGAATTCAAATCAAAAAAATGTCATCTGGGTAAATTGGCATGCATTGCCCTATTTCAATAATGAAACACACTGTATATCGCTTATCTCCTTTTCTCAGTGGCTCTGATTTGGCACATATTGGTCATGCGTTCCTTGCTCTCTGAGGTTTTATACTGGATGGATGAATCGAATACTGTTTTGGTTTGAATTTCAACGTGTTGTGTTTAAATATGAAACGTGTCTTTATTTCTTTAGTTCATAAAGACACTTTCTGGACACTACAGCTTGTGCATCGGAGAACATTTGTGATCATGTGTGGCAGACATTTGTCATTTTAGAGTCAATCTGGACTCAACCAGATGTTACAGTTGAACAGGATATCTTGTTGTATTGAACCCTTTACAAATTGAAGTTTACATTCACTGTGACTGATTCACACCCTCTGGGAGCAACTTGGTTTTTGATCACCCACAGCAAAAACAAAGAAACAAAAACAAAAACACCAAGCAAAATCTGACTGCTCCAAAGTAAACGGGGAAATATGCCCCGGTACTTGTTGAGATCCAAAGAAAAAACGCTCAGTGTTGATCCAGAAGAGGGAAGTTTCAACTCTCATTGGAACTAATGAATATTTCATCGCCAACACAATTTCTGCCGCGTAGAAGCACTAATGAGGAACAATTGAAATCAAAGCCTTTTCAAACAGTCGACGGAGACAACACAAACTGAATTGCCTCTTTTTGTATCAAACCCCGAGTGGCTTCACTCAACCGCAGCTTCGGTGCCCTCAGGCAAAATTGTTTCCAGTTGATTCAGCTGTGGTGTTCAGTCTTTACAGTGAGATTGCTATACTAGCATACTTTGTGAACTGTATGAACAGATATTATTTTGGAACTTAGACCAGTAATAGTCAACTTTTTCTCAATATGTTGATCTGGTCTGTGAGTATATCACCAAGGCCTCTGTGCTACCTGTGAAAGTGCTAACATATATTTATACATATACACATATGTGCTGTATATATATGATAGTTCATAATAATGACTATACTGTTTTAGACAAATTAAATTCTCAAATAAGTTTGTAAACTGCAGTGTTTCCCATTAATTACCTATACTCAAAACATTGCTTAAATATTCATCCATCCATCCATTATCTATTCTGTTTATCCTTTGAGAGTCGCAGGGCAGCTGGGCTAAATCAAATATGTTTACAGTAAAATTGTGCACAAAAAGTGAAACAGATATATGTTTTCATCAGGATTGCATGCAGTGATACTAAAATAAATTGGGAATACATTCAGATGGAAATAATATGACCAAAACTAAAAGCATTTAGGAGATGTCTGTGGATGTCTATCATTACAGTTTCTGAGAATGTATTGAAACCTAAATTGACAAAGGATGCTTTGCACTTTACACCACTCCTCCAAATGTGATGGAGTATTGAGGGTGATTCATACAAAGGCTCTGAATTGATGTGTTCATGGGAATGATAAAGGTTAAGCTGACAAACACTGGATTGAATATTTGCCATGAGATCACTGATGTTAAATGAATATATTGCCCTGAGTGCTCCATGGTGGGAAGAGAGAACAAATAAAACTGTTGCTTAAGAGGGGGGACTGAGCCACAGACAGAGAGGTGGTGAGAGGCATCTGTCCGCCATGGTGTAAATGTCAGGTACCAGGGAAGGATTTCCTGTTATGAAGGCCATTACTGAATCACTTTCACTTCCTGGCAGCTGTCCTCTACAGGAGCATTGGAAAGTAAATGCTCATGTGCAGCCCGTCTCTAGACACACACTGCGTGGCTTATTTACTCCGATCTCCAATATTCTCTCCCAGACAGGTACTGTATAAATAATGAGACTGTGTTGTGTGAGATGGAGGTATTATGTGGATGTGTGGGCTTCAGGGAGATATGAAATGAAAGTATTGAATGCCAGATATTTGATTGAGCGATGGCCTAAGGGAATTCTCATTCTTTTCATTTTTATGTATAAGAACAATAAAAATACAGTGACACATTGGTGCAGTCACTGTCTTGGCAGAGAGCTGATTACGTGCATTATAATACTTATATTTAAATATGGAATCAAAAAATATTCAAGGCAACTCAATTTCCTTTTGGTAAAAGTGACTTTGGCAGAGTTAGTTGAGTCTTTTTGTCTGGTTAACACTACTTCTACACACGCTATATGAGTGTCTATAAATCTTCCTGTAATCCATATACATTCAATCATAATTTGTGTCATGTCAAGTATTTGCAAAACACGTGGCCCATTTCTGTCAAATTCCAGAAGGAAGTTGAAAAAGCGAATGACATGGAAATTATCTCACAGTGTTTGTTCCAAATGAAACCACCACAATACAAAATTAAAACTACTAATCACAGCACAGACATTCACTGCAGCGCATTACCCTCAAATGTGTTGTGTGGGAGGAACTGTGACCGCTGCGGGAAGTTTAACAAGGCTCCGGTGGTTTTTGTTCGTCTTCAGACATGATGAATGTCCCTTTGTTGCAAACCTTGAGTTGATAAAACAGCATATGCACCCAAGGAGGACATCTGCTTGTTCTCCTCCTGCACTGAGACTGTGTGAATATTCAAACGGATGGAGCCATGGTCATTAGCAACAGGGGAATGAAATGTGTGGACGTACAATATGCACCCAAAGTGTGAGAGAGAAAAGTGATGCAATCTCCGGAAAATTGAGTTATCACTGAGTGCTGTGTGGGGAATGGCATGTCAACATTGAAGTCTTTTGTGTGCAGGCAAGACAAGCCCTTAGCTGCTTTTGGAGTGGCTGCATTTTGCCTTGTACATAATACAACTGGGCTATGGCAGGACGGTGAGACAGGACAGTGACTTTAAAAGCCAAGTTTAGAGTAATAATGAATTCTGGATGAAAAATCTGTCAGAGAGACAACGCGAAAAAAAAAAGTCCACTGCAGAAATCAAAAAGGCTTTCGAGGACATTGCTGTACCACCACGGATTTACACCACGTCTCGGTCTGACATCACAGACAATTTCTGCAGTTAGTGGAAAAGTAAACATTTACCAACTCCACAAAGTGTCCAAACTAGTGAAGTGTGCACTTCCGTGCCACGGAAAAGTATTTTTCTGTGCACCATCTGGAAACTTTTTTCTTTGACTTTTTGATCATCTTCCAGTTGCTTGGAAGTGTTTTTTGTGCGTCGGCTGCTGTCATGGTTTAAATCATAGCTCCCGCTCCTGCTGCAGGGCTCTGCGGGACTTTGGGTCAGCGGGGGGTCACGCAAATGGCTGGTTACCGTGGGTGTTGGCACAGTCATCCTGAAATGTCATGTGTTCCCAGAGGACAAGATGTAGGTTAAGTGGTCGCCCAAGAGATCTAACCACAGGAGAACAGAGTGCTTTGGAGGTCAAATTCTCAAGGTTGTAGCATCTGACGAGCAGCCGCAGCTGAAGAGCCGGTGAGCGTGTTTGAGCAATATTTTGCATCTGCCTTGAAAAACAGTAGTTAAAAAAAAAAGTCACATGTGCATCGACACAAAATAAACGGTTGAAAAAATATACAATTACATTGTGTGCAAGCCTGACAGTGGAGACTAACGCTGAACACACTAAGATTTACACACATACTTGACTATAGATATGTATGTCGCCTGCAAATATCACACATGCACCGCATAAGAAAAGAATAATCCTGCATATAAGATTCGGTCCATTTTCATTTCTAGTTCACAGAATCAGATTCAAAAGAAATTTGTGTCTACATAGTATAATATATGCATCTCTTTTTGGCTTCCAGATGAGGTGTGAGTACATTACAGGAGACGGTACCTTATTTTTTCCACAAATTGAACCACCCACCCCTCAAACTATCGGAGCATGTCCCCGCTGATATAAGGTGCGAAAGAGATATGAGAGAAGGAGCAAAAATAAAGGGAAAGGAGCTGTCATGTTTGCTAATGTGTGAAAGAGCGATAGTAGGATGTACTATTTGTGTGCGTCTGTGTGTGTGTGTTTGTGTGTGTGTGTGTGTGTGTGTGTGTGTGTGTCTTCCAAGCATAAGTGAAGGTGTTTGTGGACATGGAGCAGTAACTGAGAGACACACACTGATTGCAGTGTGTCTCGGGGGATACTGAGATGGAGAAAGACTTACCGTGTTCCCATTTAATGCCTGTCTGACGGTGCCTTCATTAAGTCGGAGTGTTAAAGCTCCCTTGTGGATGCCATGTGTTAAGGGCAACACAGTCCCTTTTTTTTTTACATGAGCTGCCCTCTATGTGCCTCTCGTTTTTCTTTTTTTTTGCCTCAAGTGGTTGACAGAGATACACAGCGAGCTTCACACAGGCTGTTTCCGAATAGCTTTCTCAAACAGAACCTGAGCAGAGGCTTCGACAGAGGCAAATGAAATGGTTGAAGCATTATAATGCAAGGATATGTATTACATTCCGAGCCATGTTTATGTAAGCCTCAGACTGCAGAGGTTTCTTTCACAGGATGCTTGTGTGTGTGTGTGATTGCATTTGTGTTTGAGGCTCGGCGTCAATTTTACGCTTTGTGTGGAATTCAATAACAGACATCACCTTGGCAGGCGATTGCTATATGCTAAGTCTCCCCTTCACGCTCTCCGTGTGATATGGTGCTTCAATCCTACATTATTGAATGGATAGGATTCATCTTTTGCAAGCACACAACATATTTGACAGTAATATTTCCAGTACACTTTTTGAAACATTTCCACCCCCACCCAGCCATAGCTGTTCAATGTATTTTCATTCTGTATTGGATACAACAAAAGTCATGTTTACGTGCAGGGGGGGTTGGATTAACAGGGAATTACAGTTAAATTAAACATTACCGCTTTTAATATTTTTCTCTTCGACATCAGCCTCACTGTTTATTGTTCACTCATGACACTTTGTCAGAGCTGTATTAAGTTACTGTTACTGCAAACCCGACAATTCCTACTGCCACTGCTACACAATAAGAGCATTCAAGCGGAAATGTTATTCACCCCCGCAGTTGTCACTAACTGCAATTATTCATCAAAAATGTGCTTATGAAGCAAGACAGTCATTGTTGGCATTATTTTGGACAGCTGACGTTTTCTTCTTCCAAGGGCATAATGAAACAAAAAGGAGCTGCCGCATGTGAGCGGTTTGATGAAGAGCTACAGGCAACAGGCTGCACACCTACCAACCCCTGAAACCCTGAATTCATTCATTCATTCATTATTGGACAATACTCATACTTATTATTATTAGTAGTAGTAGTATTATTATTATTACTATCCGTAGGTATACAAATTAAGTATACTCAATCATTTCAATGGCAGCCTAAGGGCACACACTGCTTCTGGTTTCATTCGGAGGTGAACTGATATCAGTCTCTCACGTAACCTTGGGTTTCATGCTTATCCTTGCTTTCCCAAGTTAATACAATGAATCTTATTAATAGCCAGTATAAAGTCAGAGGCGTTCCCATTTTCCGATGACCATTCAAAGAAAATCCAATCATACCTTGTATATTCATATAGCCATAACTCTCTTCTGCCTCAAATCATCATAAAAATAGTAATAGAGGGATGGATATGTTTTCTATATTGATAAGACTAAAATATTTTTTTTTATGTATAGGACTCACGCCTCTTCAGGTAAATATTTAAGATAAATACTATAGGGGGCGATGTCAGTGCAATGCTGCAAATGTTGTATGCTTCCTGCAGCATCAAGCATCGGACTGGAGTCAACTGACTCACATTTAAAAAATGGGGAAAATAGAATATGCTGGATGCCCCGACACCTGCTATTTCAGAAATATATTTGATGTGCTTCATACCTTCCAGACCAATACCTCATTCACCCAACTGCTGTGAATTTGTAAGCTATTTTAAAATCCATTTTACATTCATTAAACCTTTAATATATATAAAAAATATATAGATTTCCTAGTGTTGAAAGTTTGCTCTTTTAATAATGTCATGTGAATTCCCCATGTAACCACAAATCCTCTCATTATAACAACCATCAAACATTTCAAACCTTTGAAGTGAACTTGCAAAATCCCGTCTTCTCAGTCATTCTTAGTGTAAAAGCAGCCGCAGCAGAGGTCGCCTGCAAATTGCAATATGATTCAGAAATTGCCGAAGATTGCACTATCCCGCTGCAGCTGCACTTGAGACTGCGAGCCGACGAGGGGCACGCTAGTTTCCCTGGGCTGGCAGAGAGAAAGCTGGCAAGTTCGATCACTGTGTCGTTTTCATGCGCAGAGCTGGATGTCCTCATGTCGCTGTTGTCCCCCGAGATACGTCATGTCCTCCTCTGCCATGTGTTTCCACTATTCCTTAGACGCGGCAGCACTTTCTCTCAAACACATCCTCTCTATATTATTTATTGGTGCCTCGTTTTCCGACAATTACACTTGAATACTTCTTCTTTATTTGTGTTTTAAAGCCTTTGAAAACATTACAAGGTGTCAAGTCAGCATGCAGCATTCTGCGCATACCACAGATCAATCTGGAGGCTCTGCACTGTAGGACTGCCATAGTCTTCACCTAAATTATCCTCCCAGCGAAGTGGAATGGTCAAAATCCCAGTGAGGTCCCAGAGGAGGTCAGTGGAAGACTTCCTTGTCAATGGGAAGTGAGGCATTATGTGGGGACTGGTCTCAGACTCCAACCCAACAGCCCAGCCCAGCGCTGATCATCCCTTCAGAAGCAATCTTTGGAAGAAGAATGGAACAATATCAGTCGTTCATTATTCTGTAGTAATTCTTTTTTCCATGAGTCATAATTACAACATATCACCATTCCTATGATTTCAACATTCAGTGAAGGGCCACACAAAATTCATGGCAAATGAGATTCCCCTCCGGAAATCATTACGGTTTCACCGGAATCTCCCACAATGCACTGCAAAAACATCTCAGTGCCACGTACCGACATGTCCTCAAAACGTCCTTGTGCACCCACTGCTTCCTGGTTAGGCTGCATCCTGCTGCATGTACACTTTCCTTCAGAATACAGTGACGGTTCTGCAACATTCAGATAAGGATTCTAATTTTGCGAGCCAGTGCACTTTGTGTCGACCACTAATGGCTAATGGAGTAAATAATTATAAAGCTAGCCTGCGATAAATCTGATTAGTTTCTCTCTCTCTCTCTCCTTTTCTCACTGCACTAAATTGGAGGCTGGGGGAGTAAAGGTCTGTTTTTCTATAATTATACAAACTCCAGCTTAATGCTAATCCATAGACTATTTTAGAGAATCAGTCAGAGCACTGTCAACTAGGAGCAAAACCGATACCTTTGTTTGCAATCCAATATATTTCTAATACTCTGACCCCTTTTTTCAGAATCCACAGGACCTTGAAAAATACCATATTGAAAAAATAGTTAAAATCGAACTCAGAGCAATTGATCAAAATTAGAATGAAGGGGTTTTAAATGAAAGCATGCAGTCTCAGGTCAAATGATTGTGTGTAATGTGGAAGGTGACAAACAGAGTTATCATCACACAGTTTGACAGAGCAATTTAGCATCTTTCAGCTCATTGTTTTGCTGTCAGGTGTCTGCAGCTTTACCTTTTCGATTCACTCTCACCACGTTTACCCTCTTTTCCCCAACAGCAGCAGCAGGAAGCTGCAAAAAACTGAAAAAGCAAAGATTTGCTGTGGCACATTAGCAACTGAAGAGTCACATTCACATTTATGGAGGCACAAATGAAGGGGTCAAAAAGGCATGCAGGAAATCTGGAGGTTAAATTTGAGTAAATGGATATGGACAATGGGCTTACATTAATATTTTATGCTAACTTGCCTCGAACGATGCTCTGTCTTCTAGGCCATAGAATACAAGATGAAATCTCTAACCTTTTAAGCCAAAAGGAAGTCCAGCTGCCTCAGACTCAGACCTTATTAAATTTATTTAAATGTTCACATCAATCAGTTTTTGTTTGAATTTCATAAAATTTAAATATTATCAGACTGATTTAGTTCAGCCCTGAAATGTTGAGGAAGTGCACGTATACTGAACAGCCCATGGGAGCCTCGGAGAGAGATGTGAGTCATCAGCCTCGGCTCAGTGGGCAAGCTGCCCGCAGCCAGACCCGGTTCACTTTCCCTCCATCAGCAGGATGTTAAGAGTCAGAGCCCCGAGAGGTCTCCGAAGTGAGGTCTGAAAGACGGGGGTATCGGGGCAGTTTAACGGTGCCTGGTATGGGGTAAATGTTGTCGTTTTCTCTGGAGGTACTACTCTGTGGATTTGTCTGGTTGGCTCTGAATGAAAACCAGGCAGGCATGGACTTGCTGTATCCTTGAACTTTTTCTCCTGTCAGCACATTGTGTAGAGAAAATATAATTATGATAATGCACTGTTTGCTCTGATGGAGCTCTCAAATCTAATAAAGTGAGTTTAAAAACTTTATAACCTGATTTGGGATCCTTTTATCTTGGGTATATGCAAGATAAATTTTTTAAAGAAAAGAACAAAAGTAATAATAATTAGAACAATTACTGAAGAAAATAAAGCAAAATCATTTTTTTGAAGATTAAATGAGTCTTCATTACATTATATAAATCATACAAAAAAAGACAAACATTTTCAGTCCTATCCATTTAAATCCTTATCTCACAGGAAATGGTTGCTGCCAGGGTGTTAACATCTTGGGTCAGTTACATTAACATTAGTAATTTCTGAAGTTTCATATTAGCACTGTGTCTTTAGACATTAAAAAACATTTTGTTTTCTGCGTGGGTTCCTCGCAACTCGTTCCTAGGACTGGGTCCAATAGTTTGAACGCGGGCACTTGCACTCCACAGATGGCGAAGCTTCAGATGATTGACTTACGTTTTGGCATTTGTTTCAAACAAAGTTTCTTTAACTGGAGCGCTTGTCTGTCATGTTTACCTTTCCCACTTCGGAGAGCTCTCTGGTCCTTAAACGACTAGTTAGAAACAATTCATTTAAGTTAGGATTGATTCATTGTCATGTTGTCAAGACACGTTACTTGTGTCATCCAGCCCTGACCGATGCTCATTTGGAATAACATGTATCTCTAACTGGAGCTCAGGCCAGAGCTACTGAGTCAAGAGTCCAGTAACTTTTTTGTAAAGTGTATACTCCTGTGCTCTATATATGTTATCTCTTTCTATATTCCATCTAATTCTGAATCAGAAAACAAATGTAGCACTTAACTGTCAGTCACAAATCCTAAATCATATCCCCCTTCCCTCCTTTTCTTGCTCACATGTCCTCCTTCGAGGCCCACACTTACTAACTCGCGGCCTTGTGGGCCACTTTACTAGCCACTTTCTCATCAAAGCACCAAACTACATGGATCAACTCTACTTAGAGGAGTCAAGAGGAGTCTATATTTCAAAGCGGGAACTGTGTTGCAGCAGAGGCAATTACAAACAAGCGTTCTCCCCCCTGAAGATCTGCCAACGAGTTATACCTCTGTCAGCGGTTTTCTTCAAGGCTACCGTTCAAGCAATGCAACACTTTACGGTCTGATTTACCTTATTATGGTAATGACCAAAGTTTTTCCCACATGCCTCAGGGGGAGGAAAGGAAAAAAAAAGAAACACACGCACACGCACACACACACACACACACACACGCCAAGCATTTATCCTGTGTAATGAAGGAGGCATCACTTGAAAGGATCAACAACATCTTGAAGTGGAGGAACAATGGCGTGTTCAAAGAGCAGGTGGGAGAGGCCTGGCTTGAAACGAAACTCTACACTTCCACTGCTCCAAGCAGTGAAATTAAGCCAAACCATACAGAGGGATTATTAATTCACCGGATCGCCAGTGTTGGTCTCTTTTTAATTTGGTCTAACATACCATATGACTCCCACCGGCAGCTTAACGTTTGGTACGCAACATTCATCTTTGATATATATGGCTCCTTCTTAGTTAAAGGAATAGCAATGATACATAGTTTCAGGTGATTATACACTTATGAATACATAATAATCATTCAAATATTATGCAATCCTATATATAAGAGTATTATGTTCTATGTCTGCCAAATGATACACACTGGACCTTTTATATCAGTGCCGAAACGATACATTGATAAGCTGTTCCGACAGCAAATGATTCAGAAGCAGTGGAAGACAAACTTATACAATAAGTAAAGCATGAAATATTCAGAATTTGTCTGTCAGGAGCCAAATGAACTACTGTGTTGTTTGCATAATGACATTGACTGGCCTCAGCAAAGCTGTTGGACATGAATATCCTTTACTCGATACTTTTCATACCAGGAAAATCAACAGTGGTCAAAAGGTCACTTTGTAGTGTTATCCAACTACGCACATACACACACACACACACATGCACTCGCACACAAACAGAGCCCACACATCTATATGTAGATCGTATCTTGTTTGTAGTCATCTCTTCTATACTGCACTCCAATTATTTTGATAAGTGTGGACATCTAACGACAAATCAACGGAATTTAAAACAACAAATTAAATAAAACAAAGGATAATACCCAATTGGGCGCAGGTGACTCCACCTGCATACGTGCAATGATAAAAGTGCGAGATTTCCCCTAGATAATATTACTGGTATGCTGCAAGAGAGTGAAAGGGAAGTGAAAGTAACGGCTACATCTGCATGTGAACCTTCCTTTCCCTTTTCCTCCCTCAGTCTGACGACTCCCTGTTGGGAAATGTGTGGCTTTTCAGATGGTGTTGTAACGTAATCCACGGAGCGAGAGCTAGAGATATTTACTCTAACACCGCTGGTATCATCTGATTACTAATTCATAGGGATGGATCAGGGAGTGCATTTGTTGAGTGTGCGTGACTTGCTTGCATGCGGACACACGCTCGTGCACGTGTGTCTGTGGTCATTTGTCTGTTTAACAGTTGACTGTTTGCAGTGCTGTTATGAATTTATAGCTCAGATATACAGCTGCAGCTGTGGAGACCGGACAATATGTTCCTTCTTCTCCCCAATTTCCTCTGCTTCTCTTCCAACTTATTCCTTTTTTTCAACTAAATGAACAAAAACTGACTGATGTGTTCAACAGGGCTTTCGTCAAATTAACATATTGTTAAGAGTTCACGTGAACTCGGTCCTGGGGCAACATTTTTATGCATAATCACCAGAGGTTGATAGTGATTCATGATTTTTATTTTAACATGTTAACTGTGGTTTTGTACTCGCCTGAGCTACAGAATGAGTTTATGAAGAGTTACATTTAGGACTCACATTCTTAACCTTAATTTTCTGTGACTCCCATTCCAAAACATGTGATGACTACTTGACTGATATTTTCCAGTCAAGAGTTTCCTCATGTGTTGCTACTTTTAAAAATGCAGGCAAATAAAATGTGTATTTCCATCATATGAATAAAGAATTAGTAGACAGAGCCTCGGCTGAACCAAAAGAGAACAAGAGAAGCTCGTTGGAATCGATGATCATTGTGAGGTGCCCTAATTGCTGAGGATAATAAAGAATTGATTGAGGCAGTCAAGCTACAAAACCCATAACCTGCATGCCAGCGGTCTCCATGTGTGTACTGAAGCACACTAAACTTTCTTTTTTATAAATTTGATTGCTTTTTCTTGCACATTGTATTGCAGTCCCAAGTTGTGCACAAATTCCGCATGAAATTCCAAACTCCAATTGCTCTTCAAAAGAGGAACTTCCGATTGCTACTTTGCTCTGATGCAAAGCTGCTTCAGATCTTGGACCTTTGCACTGTGGATGTGCAGTCCAGTTTGTGCTGAGATCATTGCAATGGTAAGGGTCTCTCCTTTTTGATTACTGACGAGCATGGGACAGTCATGCCAGCTCACCTGCAAAGTCTAGAAAATGAAGTTGTCTTCGAGGTTTTCTCGACATTTGTTCATGATCCACACTCCTTTCACCTCTGTCAATGCATATTGCGCTATGGAATATATCAATTTATTTAACTCTTAAATATCCATAATTTGCATCATAACTCCAGTGGCTCTCTTCTTGGCTATTTTTGAGCACGTCTTTTTTTAAATTATAATTACACTGAATGTATTCAGGAACACAGCGCCCTGAGAACACTGAGTAGATACCCCCCAGTTCTAAGGGACGAGTTTAAGAAAAAGAAGAACAAAAAATACATAAACATGTAACTGCAAAAAACTACCATGGTGTGTTCGGGTCAAGCAGATGACAGCACCCTGAGGTCCTCTTATAGAACAATTAGTAGCCCGAATGTACTGTACACTGTATCCTGCCGAGACCCAATGAATATTTCATGGCATGCAAGAGAGAGGCTGCACATTGTAGAGCACCAAGGGTCAGTGAGAGTCAGATTGGAGGAGGGAGAGCCCTCCATGTAGAGGCTTGTTCATTAGATATGCAGCGGCAGCGGTAGAGAGAAATCAAGGCAATGTATAAATGCAATTCCCTGGCTGCAAGATTCTTTGGAAAAAGCACGAGTTCATGAGCATTTTTATACACTGATAACTTGGGGTCAATCCACACCTGTGGCCACATACATGTACGCTTCACATGTCCATTCCACAGTATATGGACGCAGTGTACTGTACACGTGTGCTTGGTTGCACATATATTCACATAGCACAGATATTTGCCAGCTGAAATTCAAAAGGCAAAGTATTTTGCAATTTTTAACTCAGAAACTCCCCTCAACTCCCCTCATCGAGGGGAGTCTGCTGCCATTCATTCTGGTGTGGTATACAACCAAATATAACACAATTAAGTATACCCATTCATTCGACTGTGAATATTTTCAGGGACGTCATGATTCCGTGGTATTGAATTCAAAACATCCACCCACTTTCAACCTGCTGCTCTGTCACTCTGGACCAGCAGTGTAAACTGTGGCGAACTCGCACAGTTTCACATTGAACCAAATATGTTTTTGTTTTTTTAAACATGCATTGATTCATTTACGACATCCTGCCATAATATCATCATTGACTGCTACATGTTGATTTTCTACTATTTCATAGGTAAAATCTTTGCTAGGCACATTGATTTGCTCAGACCGTCCTTGCCTTGCTACTCCCCCGTCTCTCCATCTCTCAAACACATTAATTACGGACCCGTCTGTCATAGTCAGACTTGCCATCAGTAACACGGGTTTTCACCATTCCTGTCCTTTCTCCGTACCAGCCTTTTCTCTGTGTGCCTGTCTCTCAGGGGATGCATGTGCCGCGACTGGGCTCCCTTGTCCATTATGATGAGGGTTGATGGAATAGAGGTGTGCTGTGTATTGTTCCGTTATTTATTAGTCACAGACTTGGCGATTACATATTTGCAGTGAAGCACTTGAGTTGTGGTATTATTTAATAATAATTTTTAAAAAAGCAACCCCCAGACTCTCATTCACATACAGCCCACATCATTCTAATGTGGGAAACCCTGGCCTGTGTCTTAACATGTGTGTGATTGTGTGTGTGTGTGTGCGTGTGTGTGTGTGTGTGTGTGTGTGTGTGTGTGTGTGTGAGACAGACACAGTTTGCTCTTAGCATTTTTTACACGACCTCTGTGCTATGTTTGTTTGACAGGAGCCTCGTCGTCCCTTTCCCTTAGCTGCCTATTAGCTGTTATTAATGTGCCTCAGTACTTTACCTGCTAGCAGTGATATGCTCATCTAATACATTGTAAACTGAATCAAGCAACAAAATTCAATCAAGCTGCAGTGGCTGTTCAGAGTGTGCACAATAATAGAAAATCTCTCCTTTCTTTTGAATAGTCTGACCGGGCTGCCTGTTTACAGCAGCACCAGGCAAACATAACAGGCACTTTAACTGTACTTTAACTTACACTTTCTCACCAGATACTAGGATATTGTTGAGGTTTTGATGGTGATCAGACCTCATGGCAACAAAGCATCGGTGTGATATGAGGTTCTAAAAGTCGACTAAACCTCGCATCAAAATATGCCTCTTGTAATTGTCCTCCACAACAACACATATGTGCAAGAGAACATAATTTGTCAGCCTCTGCAAAAACCTTTTACCAATGACATATTTTGTTGTCTGGCAACACCATCGTTCAGGTTTGGTAAGGTTTAGGGACAAAAAGAAATATGTAAGGGTTAAGGATCAGGCGTGGTCATGGCTTCGGTTAAAATCCCGTGTTCATTAAAATTAGAAGAACATTGTTTTAGTAGTTACAATAATAATCAATGTCTTGGTTGAAACCAACAAATATGAGTAGTGAACATAGAGCAAACCATGGTCTCCTTTGACAAACTCCAAGGTTTTATTGACCCATTCGACTTCCTCTACATGCAAACTTTGAGGCTCTCCAGCATGAGGCACAGGAAGATTCCTGTAATAATCCACATACCTAGAACTGCTTCATTCTCCTCACAGCTTTGTCCTCCAAAGAATGAGTGACTACAAGATAAATCAATCTGGCATCACTGGGAACCTTCAACTCTCTGTACCCCTTCAACTTCCTCCATCACTCTCACCACTACCACTCTTTCACACGATTCAATGAGGTCCCTTCCTTTATGGAGCACGGGAGGTTAAAAGCAAAAGAGTCATAGTGTGTATCCCCCTGACAGACTCATCTTGATAGAGTAGCTTTACCTTGGTTTACCCTTTGTTTTCCCCCTCAGGCCATATGCCATTGGGAGGATCTATCTTACATCCAGAGCAGCCATCCCCACCAATCTGCAGACAACAGAGGTTCGCAAAAGGTAAAATATAAAAATATTTTCAGAGGCAGCGATGCAAGGCCACTGGAATTAGGGTGCTAATGTAGCGTTGCCCATAAGTGCAAAATGGCATTGAGGCAGCGTTGCCATTAAGGCTCATTTACCACTCTTAATGGCACAGACACCTTGTTTAATAGCATGAATTACAGGTCATAAAGGGCGATGAAGCACAGAGAGCCACATAGGCTGGGATAGGGATAGAGGGAGTGAGCTAGAGGTAGGGATTGGCCTGAGGAGAGAAAAGAGATACGAGGGCAGAAGAAATATGGCGAAGGGAAATATAAATGATAGAAGGGGAAACTTGACAAGGGAGAAGGAAATGAGGGATAAGAGATGAGGAGGGAAAGTGAGAGAAAAGACAATTTGGTGTAGGTCAGTGCATGTCAACAACCCGTACACCGCGATCAAGAAGTTAATGCCATGGTCACAGAAATGCTCTAAGCTTGAGTCAATTTGTTTTTAAGCAATTCTCTTCACATATGAATGGAAAGTTTTTTCCAGACTCTTAAATAGACAGAAAACTTTTGATGTCCAATTTGTCAACTCTCCTGCTTTTGGAATAAAGCCTGATAGTTTGGACAATGTCAGACTTTCCTCTGCACTTTTTTTGTTACATTTATATATATATTTCATGCAGAAATCTTGAATATACTACTGATTATCCTCAAAAGATCAAACGGCCAGAACTAATACATTTCAAATACATTGGATAGTTTCATGTTTCAAAATGAAACATTCGTCAACCTGCTGCATGTGACCTTGATTTACTGCCTTGTGTTTTGAATATTAGTAAAAAAAACACAGAATGCGAAGAAAACTGAAGATGAGTGTTATTAGATTATGCAACAAATTACAATGCAAGAGCAAATAGTAAACATCTGTGTTGTCAGTACTCTTCTAATTGTGTTTCAAACTTTTAATTGCATGTTCTGGTTTTAAATTTGTTCCCAGTGCCAGTTTTGAATTGAAGAAAAGAGAAAATAAGTTGATGGAACTCATTTTAGTCCTCTTGGTATTATCTTAGAAAATGTGACTGTGTTATCCTTAAATTGTGTCCCAATGCGTTTCTGCGAGAAAATAGAGTGTAAATTACTTTGTGAAGTTTTTCACATTTCCCCACTGGCTGACGATTATGCTGTGTTGAGGAATTCAGAGAGGATCACTGACGTCGTTGATCGAAATCTTAGACATGTCTGCTCCCTCTTCCTCCTATACTTTTAACATTCTCTCTCTCTCCGAGGCGCTGATGGATTTTTTTTTTAAGTACAAGCAATTTCATACAGAGAAATGAAACTCGAGTTCAGGTTTGCTAGACTCAAATGTTGTTTAGCTCAGTTTGGGGTAGGTGCAGGCAGTGATGTACAACACACAATGGCATTAACCATTGCCGGAGAGGTGACAGATGCAACACTTCTTCTTGGATGGAACCTGCATCCAAATCTGTGATCACACACAAGCTTGAGCACATGGAGACCCTCAAACATGCCTTACCCCTCACACAGTTCGTTTCTCAACCCCCAGGCTCTGTGCCACTTAGCTCACACCAGAGGATATTAATTTCATCCATGGCGCAGTGGGAAATCATAGACACTACTATTATTCACTTGTCATGCCTTAATGTTAACCCCATGCTGGGATCATTACGGATTCATCATGTTATCCGGGGCATGGACAGACTTTTTACCACCTGTCGATGAACTTGGAATCTAATAACTGCTGTTATCCAAGGTATTCGGCCGGGTCTAGTCAGACAGTGATGGATTAGATGTGTTGGTGCACCAGAGGGTGGTGGAGTAGAGACTGAGGTGAGGGACTTTGGTAGAATGGTGTGATGGACCTTTCATCCTGCTACAAGTCATCAGGGTAACCACAGGTTTGGCTCAAGGTCGAGCTCAGTTTTATATGGAATTAATTTTATAGTTTAAATTCAATAACTCATTTGGGTTATTATTATTATTATTATTATTATTGTGCCAGCAATTTTAATACATTTCCAAATCATCAGTTTTAATCCCACATCTGGCGGCCTTTCATTCAAATAGACTGCAAACACATGTATACGCACAGCTGCACTGCTTCTATTACATCTCATCGGCTTTGAGAAGATTATGAGATGTACATACGACTCAGACTCATCAGACTAATAGACAAACATAGAAAGTTAGGAATAGTATCAGGAAACATCGTTCGCCAGCTCACACTGATTAAACTGTGCCATCCATTAAAAACAGCTTCAGTTAGGATACAATTGTTGAGAGGCAAAGTCGGCCCATCAATATATGTTCACAAATTCTATTTTATTTGCAGTGGAAGTATTTGGAAGCATATTTCAATGCCCTCAGGATAATTTACACTTAAAAAGTTGCTTAACTCTGCAGGATGTACAAATGAGGACGAGAAAGTTTCTAGTCCCGAAGAGAGCTGCACAACAAAGAGGTAAGAAGGCAAAATCTTAACTCCTCAACACAAGTACCGTAATAGGACACAAGGTTTATATTCTAGATGTCAAATTAGAAAAATATGAATCAGCATGCAAGTAGATACAAATGTGGGTGTTTGTTTGTGACAGAATCATGTTTTATCACAAATTCTCATCTCGGTTATGACTCCATTTCTCAGATTATTCCTTGGAGGCAGTAGGCGTACTCTTTCAAAAAAGAAATAATAAATGCTTGATGTAATATTAAAGTTTGTTTGACGTCTTCTCCTAGCATAGTTGTGATTCAGGGGCATCATCGTTTTTAAATTATATCACATCATTTTAATAGTTTTTCTGACAGAGGAAACTTTCTAAAGTTAACTGATCATCAAACTAAGAAACGGACATTGGGAAATCAAGTGTATTGGGGATATTTCACAGGTCTTTCGGCTCCATACGTTTGTATATTTTGGGTTTGCACTCAACTATTATCTCATAAATAGCATAACCTCCGACAAAGTACAAACATAAAACATAAGACTTATGCTAACATCTCTGAGAGGCTGGACTCAGTGACCACAGTGGTGCTTTGGAATAAATGCTAATATAGACATGCAAACTTGATCACAATGACAGTGCCAACATCATAATGCTTATCATGTTGACAACTTAGTTCAACATGTAAGCATGCTAACATTTACAAGTGAACACAAAACAGTGCAGATAAGGCTGATGGGCATGTCATGCAGGTGTGTGCCTTTTTCCATTTCTAAAAACAGACCCATTTTGCTGTTTCAGAGAATCATACCAAAGTATGATTATGCCTACGGTCAATTTAGTGAAGCTGGGGGCAAATCCACAATGCCCTGCTGCTGGCTGCAGAGAATTAACTGTAACTAACCGTGTGATAGTTCCAATTTAATTAGTTGAGAGAAAATGTGCTGGGGTGTGTGTCGATGCATTTAGATGTAGAGTTTTGGATAGGATTCTTTAAGCATGCCCCCGGACACACCCATGGACAAAGGTGTAGACAAACAGACCGACAGACACACACAAGCCACAGTGTGTTGAAGTGGACCGCAGCTGTCATTTGCTTAGCATATTGCGTTTGAAGTACCTAACCGCAGCTCAGAATTGCTGTTCTTCAAAAAAAGAGCCCGGCACCGAGCAGCATTCATGAGATGCGAGAAATGAACCCTGAGGAGCGACTGTCATTGCATTATGCTGACGCCTTCAACAAAACACGGCGGAAAAAAACACTCACTAACTGGACCCCCACAGTGTCACACATTTTTGTGATGGATAACAGCAGACTCTCGCAATCTGTTCTCTCACCTCCCCTCTCGAGAAAGAGGGGAGATCAAATGAGTTAATCCCGGCGCAAAACTTCCCCCCCCCACTTTTAGCGTGTTCAGCACAAAGAGCTGATCAATGCTGTTAGATAGCTCGTCCTATACCGTAAGCCCTGGCACCGCTTCACATCGGATGAAAGAAACAATGATTTGCTGGGAATCAGCATTTAGCCATCTACACAACCTTGGGACAGCAGTGGACCTGTAACTATAAGATCTCACTATCAACAATCTGCCACTGGTAAAAGCAGGAGCAAAATTGTATGCAGTGATTAAATTAGATAAAATATCCTTATTTTTTTAAATGCATAAATATCGCATCAACAATTGCACTTCACTGGTATTTCCCTTCAACGCCGTCCCTGCAAGGTGGTCACCAAATATGTTTTGCTTCTAAATGAGGAACAACAAAGTATTCAGCTGTTCTAGAGTGATTATGAACCAGTGCTCCATATATTTCATACATGTGGATGATGAAGTTTTGGATCAGTATCTCTGTTTTGGTGACGAGACAACAGATGAAGTAACACAGGTCACTGACGGTCTTGCTCCAGGCCACAGCTGTCAAATTCAGCTCTCTTTAGGAATACAAAGAACATACTAACTGGTAGTACAATTACAATTCCTCGCATTGGATCGCGCTTATGGCGACAAATTGCAAGAGGCCGTGTGTAATGTCGAGAGATAGATGAGAAGATAGTTTGAATGAAACATGAAAGGAAAGTATGTGTGTGTGTGTGTGTGTGTGTGTGTGGGGGGGGGGGGGGGGTAGTATCAAGTTCTCCCTCTCCCAAGCAGGGCATATTATAATCAGCTCAGAGCCTGGGGATTGAGGGAGTGAACAACATGAGCAGAGGCAGAGCTGGTGGGCTCAGATTTGCCTGGAAGGAAAACAATGTGTTCGTTGTGTTAGATATGTAGAATAATAAATGAGCTATAAACCTTCCCAACCTGTGTCATTATCTTATTTCCTTTCTAATAAATTCAACTCCGAGAGTTGTGTGTATGGGTAGCTATGTGTGTGTGTCTCAGTACACACTGACATTGTGCAAATCTCTGTGTGTGAGAGAGAGAGAGAGTGAGAGAGACAGAAGCAAGATATAATGGCTAAGACAGGGAGTCTAGTTAAATGCCTCGGCCTTGGGAAGGAGCCTGCAGGAATCACTGGGCTGTCAACCTGCCAGGACCCCAGGGACCAGCCGGTGCCCGGGAGGCTTCACTCACAAGCTACACGGAGAAGGTGTTTGATGATATTCCTCTATTATGAGCTACAGTCAACTTCCTGTTTGTAGAAATAGGGTAGTAAGGATTTCAGAGATGGCTATTCAAAAGTGAAAGGGACATAAATCAGGAATATATTTGTGCTAAATTCTGTTACATAGATGCAATGTTTCAGTGTTGTGTTTTGTTAATACATAAGTGGGTACTCACACTAGGCCCAGTTGCTTATTGTCCAGAGCAACAGAGGCGTGGTTGTAGTCAGATCTCCCTGGTCTTTATTGACTGATATTATTTAGTTTCTGGTATCAGTTAGGAAACTGAACGATCCCCTCCACACATTTTTAAGACACTTACACATAACTTGTCTGTTGTATGCCTCTGACCAACATGTCAAGCTTCAGGAAATATACCCACAATGTCCCCGTCTGTTTGTGAGTTATGGCCAGAGAAGTTTTTGTGACATATCATGTTCACAAGGATGGTATGGCCACGAGGCCACAGTGACCTTGACCACAATCTAGTCAGTTCATCCTTTAGTCAAGTCAAGGTTTGTGCCAAATTTTAAGAAATTCCCCCAAGGTATTACTGAGATATCGGGTTCACGGGAATGGGACACATGGCTGGATAGACGTACAGACGAACACCTGCGAAACCTAATGGCTCCGGCGCTGGCTGTCGGTGGTGTTGAGGCATAAAAAGTTAATTTACCTTCAATAATAATAAAAATAATAATAATAATAATAATATTGTATATTGAATTTATAAAGCGCTTTTCAGTTACCCAAAGCTAAACTGCATGGACAAATCTTAAACTTTGATATAAGTTGAGAAACTTCCTCCAAATTTTTAATGTAGGAAGACTTTTAAGCCACAATAAATACACTAATTGCTGTGAATTATGCTTTATTATATAATAATAAATCACTTTATTGTATTATAAAACAAACAAAGCAAAAATTGCCATGCAGCTTATGTCTGACTCTTGTATATCTTCCAGTGGCCACAGCAGCATGGGACGGCATGGCTGCATGTTGTCTTACCTACCCATCTTGGTCTGTGTCGACATTGTTGTTCATCTCTATTCAAATATATAGTTGCAGTTTTGTCAAGATTTCCTTCATTCTTACCCAAACCATCTCTATTCTTGCAGCTACTCTGTGCTGATGTATTGAGTCTCTTTGGCGAACAGCTGAACGACAGAATTGGTAAGAGCGAACCAATACATTCATCTCATTAATAGAAACATTCAGTTACTCCAAGAGAGTTTATGACGGTGGTAAAAAGACAAATGGTGTGCGAACGACTCCGTTGTAATGTGTCCTTATGTTCATCAGAAGTCTCTCATTATTTCCCATCATGAAAACTGTGATTACACACGACTATCAGGAGCAAATCCAGCATATGCTTTTGTCTGCTGTTGAAATGCACCAGTCTGTCTCTCAGCAGAGACCAAATATTAATCTGACACACATCACAACCAATCGGTGATATAAAGAATGTGATCCCAGCCTCCAATAACCAATTTCACTGAAACACACATACAGCCTGTACTGCATACATATAATGGTGGCATATACTATCTCTGCATCTAAGCGAAAACTACCTGGGGACCTTCATCCGCTGCCTCATATATCACCTAGATAATAAAATACCATAGCCATTCTGTTGCCTGACAATGTCAACAACAAATGTGTGTCTTCCTGTATCCAATTATTAATAATGTGGGGTCTATTACAAGAGGATAAAGCATCTGATTCTTATCATGGGATAGCGATCAATCAGGAAATATATTAAATCACTATCTCGTCTTTTTCCTTCAAGCAAGGATCGTCCTATGTGTAGCTCGGAGGTAGAGAACGAGAAAGGTGGAGGATAAATAGATAACTTTGCTGACCTTGGACCAGTAATCCTATAGATACAGTATAAGCATGACTGGTGCTGCTGCCCACCCGCCGATTTGCAAAGTTGAAGAATCCAGTTGAATAATGCAAGCAGAAGTCATCTTGACTGAAAAAACAAACAAACGAAAAACCACACAAAATATATATTTGCTTTAGCCCTGAGGGTACATTTTGTGCGTTTTGTCATTTCAGTACAGGTGCTGAGAGACGAAATCATGCGAACTCAGTTCGTGTTTCTTATCTTTCTCAAAATAATGAGAAGGATTTGAGAATTATATCGCAATTCACCATACATCTTTAATCATTATATGACCTTACAGTCAGCTTTTCTTCACTACTTTGAAGAGATTAAATTGATATGGGAAAGAGCTTGGGTGTAACATTAAGATCAGGGCAGTCAGTATTTACTCTCCAACCACAGTTTTTTTCCTTTTTCTTTCTCCCTCTCCTTCTACTTCTTCTCATTATCATTGATCGTTTTCTAAATTTATATATCATTTTTAGAATATTTTAGTTGAATTATAGTTAGGGGAAACGCTTCTTAATTTTTTTGAATATCATCCCCACCACCCCCTGGTCAATCATTTATCAGTGTGTCTTAGCATGTGTGGGTGTGTGTCTCCGAGCTTATCTACAGTGTGCGTGTCATTTTGCAGCAGATGGGTATAGATATGAATACAGTAGGAATAGGCAGAGCTGGCATGAATGGGTACATTTATCTGGTGTGTGTGTGTGTACGACTGCAGAGACAGAGAGGGGGAAAGTCCCGCTATACAATTACACAGTGATACTATCAGGTTCAGTAGGGTGTAATAAAATATAGTACGCAGACAGCCTTATCAGAGCGTCATGGTAATTAAACACAGTAGAACATCATAGGGGCTGTGGAGTGAAGGGAACAATCGAGGGAAACACAGTGGATGGAGGAGACATATTACAGTGTATTAACAAAAAATGCTTTCCCAGTAAACCATCTGGCAAAGGCTCTTTACTGAAACCTCCTCCAGCATGATTGGGAAAGGATTATAATTGTTTCGTGGGTTTTAGTTTAATATATGTGCCATATGATGTAGATACATGTTAGAAAACAATGTAACTCTTCAACTCTTTAATCTAATAAATTCAGCAATATATTCCTGCTACTTTTAATACTTTGTTGTTCTGGATTACCCAGCCAAAGTATTATTGTCTTATTTCAGTCACCATAGGTGCATGTGTGTTCATATCACCTGGAGAGTAAATTCTTCCACAGTAAAGCCCATTTTAGAGATGATGGGTTAGTGTCAACTGAAACATTAAGGGGCTTTTAGTTTGAAGTAATTACAGAAAGTGAGTATTTCATTCTACTTAATTCAAACAGGTCTTCTTCTTAAAATATGACCAATTGAATGAAAAAAACTCAATTTGTTGAAGAAAGCGGGGCGAATAAATCCATGATATAAATCTGTAGATGTATCAGCTCTAACAGTCTATTGGTTCGTTATTATTTAGAGTCAGTGAAAAGATGTCAAAAACTCAAAGTCTCAAAGTCAAATTTGACCTAAAATGTTTTTCGTGTGTGACAAACACTTGATCCTTTAAGAACAACTGATCCACCACACTGTGGCTGGTGAGTCATTCAATTTGCCTTTGTCACATTACACTCTACAGACATTTTGGGCTCAGAACAAAGAACGGTGCGCCACATTTCCCAGCTCATATTTTTAAAGCAACGCAATCAATAGAGTCATACAAGAATGTGTGTAAGTTGTTCAGACGTAAGACACTTACAAGCCTTGTACCGTCTCCAAGGAACTTCGAAATGGGAAAGAGAAATTGGAGAATTTATCTCACTTTGCCCGGTCATTTCCTGAACATTCACCTTGGACACGGAGCCACTGGCCACAGCTTTGAAATCATGTCGTCAGAGCCTGAGGGGCAGACGACAACCTCCTGCAAGGTCAAACAATGAAGTATACTGTATATTCTCCGTTTCACCGAGATGAGAAACCTGAGGAGGGTAGTTAATCCAAGACCCGAGCGATGTCCCCCCTGACCTTGTGCCGCCGCCCATGAGACCTGCCTTGTTAGCATGCATCACAGAGACGTTCTACGGTCACAGACTCTTGAGACCCTACGACAACGTACAAGGTAAACAGCATTCCTACAGTGAGGTGGGACTAATGAGGCGCGACAAGCCATTGATCTGCGGCTGAGCAAAACATCAATTTTACCTCATGGGGGAGATAGAGCACAAGTCACATGGGTCTTCGTTTTTTAAGCCAATCACTGGGGGTATTTATAATTTTGGCCTTTGATATGAGGAAGCTATAATGGTGCCACTGTGAAACAATGGACTCTAGCCGCGAGTAGACAGATGCAGAACCATGCAGATTGGACAAAATTCATCAGAATACTCACTGTTTGCAAATGTTTGTCTGCCATTTTGTGTGTCAGTTTGTCTCAAAGGTGGTTGAGTCTTTGCAGGGGATGAATGTTTGGGCGTGTTGGTAATAGTCGGTTTTAGCGAAGATCAAAAAGTACATTGAGAGACATTTCTATCATATTTTGGTCCGTCGCTTCCCATGTGGTCATAGGTTTAATGCTGCAGTGGGTGTGGCGCACAGGAATGATGCTCCACCCCTTCTTTTCTCCAAGTGAGAATATTTGCAGTTCACTCCAATCATCATTATAGCCTATTTCATGTAGGAGAACCTATAAAAACGAATAGAATGGTCAAGACTGTCATATTAACATTTAACATCAGCTCGTGTATTTAGTAACATGCAGGAAAACAGTTTTCCGCCGGTAGCTGCCTGTAGCCTTTGAGTGGTATCGCCTAGCTAATGCAAACTCAAACTTAAAAACATCCATCTGTGATGCATTTGCAAATGAATATTACGAAGCCAACCTGTTAAACTTGGACAGCTTGTGCTGAATCCACAGCCTAATGAAACTGAAAGCTAGCTTAGCTATCTTTTCATGACCTTGACTGTTAGATGAGCTTGACCTGTGCTGCACTGCAGCTTTTTGAGTGCTGCATCATTTGCTCAGCATAAGTAAAAGAAATCACTCAAAACCAAAAAACTGCATTTGTTCTTCCCCTATATTACTTAATTCTACGGTAATTACAACATACATCTATGGTCTCGTCTAATGCTACCTTGAAAGATGCCTGACTCTAACATTCTCAACATAATGAAACTGCTTGTCAGTTATAGTTATGTTATGTGTGTTCCGATACTTATCCAAACAGCATTACACTTCTGCATGTGGCCATGAAAACAAATGCACTGGCCTGTGTCAAAAATGTTGTTTAACAGTTCAGGCTTCCTGTTCCTTAACACTCACTCTTTACCTCTTTATGTGGCTAGAGTGTCAAATAAATGTAATTAATCTCAGAAAGAGAAAAGGAAGCACAAGAAAAAGAGATATTAAGTATGTGAATTTGCCGCAAACGAATCATGTTTTACATATTCCACATGTGGACTTTTCTGTGTTCCAGTGGGTGCAACTGATTATTTCTCTTTGTTATATTCACTCCATCCTCTCTCTTCACTCTTATCTTGTTCTGCAGGAGTGCCCTAAAGTTTTTAAATAGAAAATGACAAATATGCCGCCTCTTTTAAGAAGCAGCAGTGAAGAGCTGACTGTGGAACAGTCCTTTCATTTAGTTTGTAAAAACCTGCAGACGTCTTTGATAGGAATTTTACAAAGTAGAGTCATCACCACGCTGCCTCCGAGACAAGGGGCCACTCGGAGTATTTGTCAAAGAGTTGTCATGGAAATATTTTTGTAACAGTCTGGTATTGTTGCCTATGGCTAAAAATGGGACTTGGTTAAAACAAGTAGCCTTATCGTCCCTGGCCATCTTGAAGCATCCAGGCAGCGTTGCTCGGGCTGAGAAAAGGGGCTTGATGTCTGCGTGTGTTGAACAGCATGAAAGAGCAGAAAAGTTGGCAGCTGTAACTTGAGTGGTACCTGATTTTTCCAAAAAATGCTAATAGAAGCAGCAGCAGCAGCAGCAGCTCAGGGAACATGCATTAAAGAGCTCCACGTGGTAACATCAGGATGTAGACACACACATTCACAAGATTAACATTAATGTTATATTAGCAGGGAAAGTCATATTTAAATGGTTAACTTGCAGCAGGCACGCTATATGAAAGCGCTAATCCCCGGAGGTTACTTTTTATCTTGCAATTCTTCCTTTCTCTCTATTCCCTTCCCTTAATCTCCTCTCCTCCCTATCTTTCTATTACCTAAATGAAGTGGAGACGACTGGATTTCCTCAATACGACTCTTGGTTGGCGAATGCACTTTGATTTTGAATACAAATGCCACCTTTCATGAATGCCTCTGCCAGGGATCATAATGAGGCCTTATTTTCCTATTCAACCTGCTAAAGGTCTTATGAATTCATTGCATGGAACGGGATAGCAGATTATGAGACGAGAAGAATATATCTATGTCTTCATGAAAGGAATGAATCTTATACAAAGAGCTTGACAGCTCTGCTCGGAATTTTCCACCCCTTATTGCTCTCTTAACATGCACAATGGGTATCACTGGTCTCAAGAGGGCAACAATTGACTTTCACCACTGGTATTGTCATCACTGAGATTTAACCCATAGGTCTTTTTCACGCACATGGACTCACATTTACACATTAGCCATTAAGTAGGACACCAGGCCCTCGATTCAAAAAGGGATGATGTTCTCATGCAGTCCTCACATGGATTTAACATCCCAAACATGTTGCTCTATCGCGGCTCTGCCTCAATACCTGACAATCCCCGAGAGCAGACGTCCTGTCTCCGGCACAGTGCATGAATCTGGAATCAGGGCACATGGTGAGAGACAAAGGCAAGCTCTCACCATCGCCACCATAACCTTGTTATCTTGAAGTCTTGTCAGATTTGAGGAGTGTTTTTAGATTTCTCTTTTATCCATATATTGTAGGTTTGAAGATCAGGAAAATAACTATGGGAACCTGGTCTCATATCATAATCTCATATCCCGATGCAGTCCTTTCATGAGCAAATAACTGTACATATTGTTACTCATACCTTTTCTCATTAGCGGGTGTTGCTGAACGGCATAAACAGTGCTGCAAGTGTCAGACATTCTCCGCTGTACTACAACCATGACATGAAGTGACTCCAGTATGAACATTTTTCAGCTTGCAGCTGTTTCTCCCCCCCCCCCCAATTATTTTATATACATAAATGTCAACCTTTGACAAATTCTCCTGTGTTGCAGAAGTTTGTTAGAGTAAATGTGAATGAAGCAGAGTGTGAAACCTGTGAGCAAAAAGATGAAACATACATGCGGTTTAACAAAGCTTGTAATGGAAGAAAACAAGCTACTGTCACATTATAAAGTCCCAGCTATAAATAGCCCGCATGATGTGCACACAGTCTCTACAGCAGGTCTCATATTATTTAGTATATTTACATTCTAGTCTTCATTAGTGGCTCGTCATGATTCCAGGCCACTTGTTTAGTGTCAGCCCCGCCGATTAATCAAATCAAGTCTGGGGGCATCCTGAACATGCTTTATTATCTTAATAATTAATCTGTTGTCTTTCGGCACCCACTCCTAATGGGCTGCCTGGTGGAAATTTATGCCTTTAATTAAAAGCCACCCATTGTTCAACAAGCCACCTACGACCTTCAAATCACCACCACCTTTAAAGAGAGCTATTAATGCTGGCTGATTTACACGGGGGGCAAAAACTTCATCTAAATTATCCGAAAAATACTTTCCAAGGCGATGGAGTGGGAATGAGAGACAAAGACGAGGAGGAAGAGCGCGAATGAATGATACAGAAAGAGACACCGACTGAGATTACAAAGGCATGGGGATGGCTGCGATAGATGCTCATCATTGTGGTCGACATTTTGTGAAATATCTTCACCAATGCACGAGCACACACACACACACACACACACACACACACACACACACACACACACACACACTGTACAGACTACGTTGGTACCGACTGCGCTGACAAAATGTCTTCCCATTTCCTTTTTGGTAACATCGAAAACACTGTGAATTGCTGCACGTGGGTTACTGTACATTTCTGAGTGGCCAAGGGGAAGACAGGAGCACGTGAAAACAAGACGAGCCAGAGACAAAGACAGGAAGACAATGAAAGAGACAGAAACTACATCATGTGCTGTTTAAGGCCTAACTTAATTCTGCCGCTGACTTATTATTCTGACACATCATCGCTCTGCGCCATCCTCCTCAGTCGTTATTGGTTAACTATTTACCCAGGCTGTTAAACCAGGGGGAATTCACTTTCATTTCAAAGAGCTTTACCGCGAGAAGACAGCCGGCTAGGAGTCTGACCCAGGGGTCCTGACTACTCGTCGGAGCATTGAACACACAAGTCTTACCACTTGATCCAGGGATTCAAAGAAAATAAAGAAGCCTGTGCCGGTTATCCCTTTTGGCTGTGCTGTGGATGTACATCCTCTGGGTGTTAACGGAAGGAGCTGCCATTCGCTGCTGAGAGAAGTTGTTGTACTGCTTTAATGAGGGAACTGAAGAAAAGATGAACCAGAGTGCTCTAGCATTTCAACTATCACCCCTGGATGCGCTTTCAAATAACACCTGTGCAGATATTACTTTTTTTAAAATGAAAATGGAAACAAATACAAAGAACTTTAGCGGTACTTTAGCCAACTTGTGACATCAGTTGAAGTTTCACAAAGGAGCAAGGAAACTAAAGTAAGAAGGAATGTGAAATAAGAGCAGGTTGAGGTACATTATACAAATAAGACGGAGACCTCAGTCTTCCTCCCAGCGGATTGTGACCTCCCCCTCGTTCTGCAATACCGCCTCGACATTGCAGCTGAAAAGAAAAAAAGAGCATGCTTTGTTTTGAGACTATTCTGAATCATACACTTTGGGGCGCATTGTGAAGTACATGACCTCTGTCTGTTATGGAAGCATGTAAGACAACGAAACTCTGAGTTGGGCAGGCAGAATATCAACAAGCAAGGTAAGATCAGTGTGGCCTTCAGTTCCTCCACTGCCTCACAGCTGGTGATTCACGCAGGGCTTTATTGTGAAACAGTAACAGGGAACATGTGCATATTGTCTGCATAAACGAAAAAAACCTTTTGTACTGAATAAAAACAAGAATAGAAACTAAAGAGCAAAAATATACGCAGTACTAAATACTGTAACACACGTCTTTGTCTGCTGTGACCGACATTACAAGACAAGTGGAGTAATTCATGAAAGGGTTTTGAAAGAGCATTATAGAAATAATATGAAAGGCTTCTTTTCTCCCACAGACTTTGCATTTCAAATGGCACATTATATACTACGGGACATTTCAAAGAGGAATTATTAAGTTTGAATGCATTTTTTTGAGGTGTAAAATTCTCTCCTGCACAGTTAACCAACGCGAGACACCAAAGTTCTTGGTGACATTTCGCAAAGTGTTTTTAAGATTTAAAAGGGTCAGCCGCATGGTCACAAAATATACCTCTTTCTCAAACTTACTTGTGGAGTACAGGTGTATCTTTAATGATATGACAAAATACATATTCTTATGTCAGTGTGTTCGCTTTTTAATGTTTTCATTTGATCAAAAAATATTTCTCTATAGCTTCTTATAATTGATCTGTGGTCATCATTATACAGTATGTAACAAACGATGATTTTCTCTTTTCTTTTCTTTACTCTATTTAACGTTATGTTGAATGATAAACACCAGTTTCATTGTGACTCTGCTTTGTCAGTATCTGGATAATCTATGTAAACAGCAGCAGACAAAGACAGGAGGAATCTCATAGACAGCTCCTTGTGACTAGCACGTGTGTAAACTGCTGACCCTTGGTCGTCAAAAGTGCATGTGTCAGTGCCTCCCTGAGAGCTGCCATATGAGGGCTAAACATCCTGAAACAGTGGGTGGGAACTGCAATACAAGGAGGAAGGTTAAAGATTCATTAAATCTTTTTTTTTTTAAAGCAGCCAGGCATATGCAGGCATCATATAAACACATGTACTAGTATAAAGCATTCTGTCGTTGCACAAAACATATAAACCAGGTGTATAAATGAAAAATCCAACAATGTCTGACAGACAGCAGCTCACACTCTGCCCTCGAGACGCCCCCAGTTGGGACCGGGCTGGCTGCTGTGGCTGGTGCTGCAGACTTGGGTCAGGTCATCCCCAGTGGAGGTGGGTGAGGGCCATTAGCCGGTAACTAGATCCACTCCTGAGGTGCTGGATGGGAGAGAAAAGAACAAGCCACTACAGCGTAATGAGACACCTCCACCCACACACCTCCACTGAGACATGGAGAGACAGGCCGGAAACGCAGCTGCAGCGATGCAGTACACACACAGTACGCTGGTAAACACACACACCCGAGAAGTGGCGTTAGAGGGATTTCACGTGAACGCGCACGCACACTTACAGTAATACATTCAGAGCATCCAAATGGCACGATGGAGGAAGAAACTAGACAAATTCCTGAATCTGCCGCTCCCTGCTGTTCTGCCTTGGCTTCATGTACTGTAGCTCACCTGAACAAGTAGGTCTCTGACATTTTCAGATTCGGATTTATACCGTGTATGAGGGATGATTTTCTGATGCGACTGTTTGTCCTCAAAAGTATACACAAGTATATACAGTGCGCATTGCCCCTGACTTCATATGCAATTGTGCAGCATCTAGTATTGTTCTGTGTGCATGCAAAGTAAGAGGTGAAAGTGCAGAAGTGACCAGTGTGTGTCATCGTGGTGACAACTGCTTCACAAGTTCTCCAGAAAAACACGTAAATATTACAATATGTATCAGAGGGCTCTACGGTCTGTACATAGGATACTATCATCATAACAGAGGATCGCTTTTCTAGGCCAGGTAAAATCACAAAATGAGTATGTCTACAGCATTGGATCCTCAATGAGCATTGAAAGTATGAGAGTAAGAAGTTTGCAAGAAAGCCTTAATCATGTCCCCTTATTAACTGTTCAACTTTCAGTTTGGTAATGATACAGAATAACCTCATCAATAAAGTAAAGAAGAGAAGAAGGTTTTCTGAGTATTAGAGTCAAGTGTAGAAGTCCACGGACAGAAGAGACACATGAACTCGACCTGACCCAGAGAGGACTCTCGGCTTTAATCAAAGTAAAAACTCAAACTCCAGCCACTCCCTCCCTGGCACTGTTCAGCCTCGTCGGGAGTCTCTGATTGAAAGCTATCTAAATGGACTAAATTGAGTGTGCGAGCCGGCCACAGAACCGAACACTGTCTGCAAACCATCCTGTCTGACTAATTTCACATTCAGGCTCACCACTGCTGCAAGAGGTGAACTAAACTGGGCTGTTAAGGGAGCAGTTCATGAGACTTACTTCATGCGAAATAGATTTGACTGATCATGTGATGAGAAGTGATGTGCAAGTCTGTTGACCGGGACATTTGTCTGCGTTCCTGATACATTGTTGATGCGGCTGCTCGAACACATCCGTCATATTTTCGTCCTGTTTATATGTGCACATATACTCAAAATGACATGTGTCTAACTGTGACAAAAACCTCCAACACTCCCATCCTGAATACTCATTTTGAATATATAATGTTGACAACATCTTGTGGAGGGAAGTGGATTTACAGACACAAAAAGATTAACACGGCTTACCCCTCATGTTTACCTGTATTCAGCTGTAAACACTGCAAAGGAATTCATTATACTATTCATCAAAATAAAAATCAAGTGATTGCATCGTGGTGGCTATAAACAAACACCAACAAGTACACAAGATCCGACTCTTTTACCACATATGCAAGAATGATGTTAAACAATACAGAGAGTGTCGACAGATGAGAGCAACAAAGTAAGTTTGGAAAGTCATCGCTCAGGCAATCTGTCCGTGCCAGACTGAAACACTCTTTGTGTGCTAAGGTGTCAGTGATTTCCAAATCACCCCAGCTCTCTTACAACACTCACACAACAAGAATGATAATGTCACAAAAAAGGGTAAACATGTAATTGTGTGGAGCAGAAATGAAGCATGAATTCCAAAAACCACACGCCTTACACAGACATCTCAAACACTTTCCGCAATGTTCCATGTTATGTTTCAACGCTCATGTCACCCAGCCCCCTGTATATCATCAGAGCGGCGAAACACATAGTTCTTCGGGTCTCGGCGCAGTGACACAATCATCATCTGTCATCCCACAGTCAAGCGCCGCCGTCCCAAATGACATCCCTCCGAGTGGATGTCTAATGAAGACAAAGGCTCTTTTTGAGAACAGCCCTCCTGTCTGGAAGGAATTACGCCCATGTGTTAGCGAGTGTGTGAAAGAAGCGGGGAGGTGATGCAGGGATGATACAGGGCTCAGTGCCGAGGAGCAGAGAGTGGTAGTGAGGAGAATGAATAGTGACTGGCGCTCAGCCCAGTGGCAGCTTAATGACTTGCGGTCAGTTAACTCTGTCTCAATTAATCAGACTGCTCTTTCCCGCTTGCCTCCTTTTATTCCCCCCCTCCCTCTCCCTTTGGCTCTAATTTTTCTCTTTGTCTCCAACCGCTGCCCGGGGAGAAGGGCAGTTTGTTGTCTCTCTGTCTCTTTGGTCTTCTCCATCTTTGCCTCTGCATCTCCTCCTCCTGCTCGCTCGCTCTCGTGTCTGACGGCTCCCAAGACTGGACACTTTTCATTTCTTCTTCATCTCGGCATTAATAAGAGACTGAAAGAATGAGGCCGTTTCACTATCATCCTTGTTGCACCCCTTAGTCTGGGGCAGCAAAGTCTTCCAAGTCCCAGAGAATTTGTTCTTTGGCGAAAGCGAGTGCTGCTGAGTATGAAGACGGACTTTGACCCGCGTAGAGCAAATGCGGTCACGGCAACACAATCGCCATGTTTGCTCCTGAAGTACGAGAGGAGGCAGTGCTCCGCCTCTGTGTGTGCGCAAGGGGCAGCTCGGCCCTGCCACGTCAGTTGTTATCTGTTTCCCTGGAGGTCCCAGGGGGTCTTGCTGACTTCCCAGGGTGGTCCTGACTCGGTTGACATTTGGCGGACTGGTCTGTGATGGCCTGTGGGGTTGTTCTGTGCAGCTGCAGTCACAGCTACTGTCTGTACTTTGCTCCTTGCTCCCTCTCTCTCTCTCTCTCTCTCTCTTTTTTTTAGTCCTCTGTCTCTCTAGATTTAGTCTCTAGTTGTCACACCTTTCTCTCTTTGTCACTTTTCTTTATGTTTTTCTCCTTCCTTTCTGTACTCTGCACTCATGTTGTTCCATCTCCGTCCCATTTTCACTTCCTGTTCCTCCCGCCACGCTGCCTCCCTCTTCTCCTCTCTATCCATTGTCGTTCTTTCTCTCCCATACAAGGACTCTGCCCCACTCTCCCTCACATATATTCCTTCTCTTATTTTTTTCCATCTTTCTTCTTCGCTCTGCCTCCCTCTCTGCTGGTGGGGTCGCTGTGCTGGCCAGCCCGCCGCGAGGGGCCCGCCTGCCGCGGCTCTTGCATGTTGGGAGGAGGGGAAGGGAGGGCCGAGCCCTGTGCACCCACCAGGCTGACCCCCCTTAAGCTGCGCGGTGCACTCAGAGGGACAGAGGGAGCAACCAGAGGTCAAACGCTCCAGGAGGGCTTATAACATAGCCATGATGCAGGGTGACATCTATACAGTAGGAGCATTGATTTCGTTTTCATCTTCGTTTGCGCTGAGTTCATCCAGTTTTCTAGGGTCACAATTTTGCCGGCCAAGAATAAAAAAGTGAGATGATTCTCAGGCAAGTTCTGTAACGTCTTTTTCTATGATTTCCATGTTTTGCCCTGCGTAATGCCCACGCCTGTCACAGACCATATCCTTCAATTTCCAGATGGTTGAATTGCCATAGGAAATGATGAGTTAAATTACCGAGGAGCACAGTGAATATTTTATTTTACCCCGTCTAATATTTAGGATGAATGAGGTTCAGGTTGTTAAATGGCATGTAGCAAACAGGGAGAATTGATCGATTGTCCAGGTACATTCTGTTCAACACAGATTTCCTGCAGAACTGACGGAGGTGGCCTCATTTTAATTTTTAATTGTGGAGATTATTCTCTCATATCTTTTGGCACAGTGAGTGTTATAGTCTTTATAAGAGGCGCATTCATTCGTTTTCAATATGTTGACTGTTGCCTGTTGGAGACACAATTTTTACCATTTGTGGGATACATTTTCCTATTTTGATTACACAAATATTGTAACATTCTGAGAATATTAGTGTGGTGATATGACATATTGAGCATGCAGTACGGAGAAGAGCACTGAAGTCATGTTTCACTCATGCTTCACGGTCAGCTGCTCATTTATCAGCAACCAGCGGACGAATAGCCCTCTGGCTATATACATGTGGACAGCAAACTTCTCTGACGGGACACTTGTCAATTTCATTTCTGCTGATGTGCTCATGCCAACATTGTTTGCTGCTGCTCCATCCACCATCCCTCCTACTTTGACATATTGAGTACATCATATGGAGAGCACTTTATGTCTAACGAAAGAGTGCTTCAGTGAAATCCAGTTTTTATGCCTCGTCCTCTGGGTGAGGGCAGATGACCAGACGGCCCGATACCCTGAAAATGTAGACTTTCAGAAGACAACCAGCCTTCTGCATGAACAGGATCTAGTCAGATATGCGTGTCATATATGACACTAACTTTGCTTGCCTTAAACCATGTAATTTCAGATCTTAATTCATTTAATGGCTAGAGACGTTGCTCCAAAGATGGTCAACGGAAGAAAAATGAGGTCCGAATACCAGACACTGTTCTGCTTCTTACAAAGCAAATTAGAGAAAGTCTTCACAAGTTAACTCTTCACCCTGTTTCTTTCTGGGTCTTTCGCCTCCCCAGTGGTGTTCCAGTCTGTAATTACCGACCCTATTGGATTCTTATCACTGGTGTAAAAAGACCAGATACCACATCCCCCGTTTAAACCCTCCCACAAAGACCTAGAAAGGTGTGCGGCTATATTTCTCCCAATTATCTCGTCAGGATCGACTGGCTTGGTGCTGAAGTTCTCGGAGTGTGCTTGCCAATTTGCTGTGTCAATTAGATTTTCTCCCAGGTAAGTAATCAGACAGGGTGAGAGAGAGAGAGAGAGAGAGAGAGAGAGAGAGAGAGAGAGAGAGAGAGAGAGAGGTGGGGGGGGGGGGGGGGGGGGGGGGTGAAGGGAAAGTAATTACAGCTTTTTGGGAGGTTTGCAGCTGCTCCACGGTGCCTCAGTACCACCCATGTCTTTTTTAATCACTTTTATTGGAGTTTATGGGGAACCTCTGCCTTTGTGTTGTTCAGTAAGAAAAGAGATTAGACACAAACACACATCATTGATACACACATGTTTCAACACACCCATCCACACACACACACACACACACACACATTCAACGATGCAAACACGTTCTGTTAATCTCGGCCACACACACACAGACAAAAAGGAGACAGGGCAGAGAAGATGAAGCTAAACAATATGATTGATGACAGCAGTGTTCAGCTCTCACTTTTATTCCTGCACATTGCTGCAGCCTGTACGGCGGAGCTATTGGGCTGGGAATGTTGTTAAGCATCGGATTTCTCCTCGAAGCCCACTGATGGTGACTTGGAACTTCTCAGGCTGAAAAACAATTGTAACTGAAAACAGAAATAAACCTGATAATGACTTTGAAGATGGCTAAAAATGTGAGTCACGGCACTTAAAGTTTGAAAAATGAAATCTCACAGGCCATACGTCCGCTCATTAAATTGCTGAGAGCTTGTCTGTACTGTCTTTGTGTTCTCGTTTGATAGTAACTAGCGGAGGCGGGAAACAAGGCAGGAGAAAGAATGAGGCAGTGAGGCTCACTCTCTGACACTTGGCCGTCCTGTCTGCCCTTGTCAAAGCCCGACACCCCCCTTATCTCCACTCCCGGCCTCCCCACCAACAGCCCCCATCTCAGCTGGCCAAGGTTGGCTCACAGACAAGCCTGTCATCCAGTCAGAGGTCTGGGATCTGTCCAAGCGCGGAGCAGATGTAACCAGGATTCACACAGACACCTTCGGTCCCACAGGCACGCTCGGCCATCTCCTGAGACAAATCCTCAGACAACGTCCTTGGCCCCTCAGCATTTCACGTGTCTTTATGTGCTGATTAACCATGAGCCAACATTTACTTATTTCCATTACAGCTGAGTATATCTGAAACTTAACCCTTTTACTTTTTGTGCATTCACATGCTCATCCCAGAGACATTGTTCCGAGTTTGGTGTGTTCATGCGCTGTGAGATCAGAATGTGTCAAACTTGTGTACCGTTCTGACGTGAATTTCCCTGTTAGAAACTTATTTCCCGATTATTCCGACACTACACGAACGCTATTTCAGCAAGTTCAAAGTTCAAGGTCCAAGAGTACTTCATTGTCATTCCCGCCCATGCACGTATACATATACAGAGGAACAAGCTCTTCAAGTTGACAGTACAATCTTTGCACGGCTTTAGAAAAAAAAACAAACCCTGCACAGCTTAAAGCGCCCATTAAATTTCTCCAAACATCAAGTGCAGAGTACAAGAAATGTTTTGTCTGGAAAAACAACTGCACCGTGGGACCACAAGAGCAATATTTACCTCATTATCTCCTCCAGTATATTTTTCTTACTGTCAGTGCTCAAGCACATACAGTTCTCATCTGCTTTGAAAAATATGTGTTTTTAATGCTTCGTGGTAACCAGCGTTCACATTTCAAATTTAAAAGTTCTGAAAAGTTCTTCAAGAGCCATATGGCCCGATGGACGTGGGCGGTGTGCCCTTTGAATTTCATCTACTTAGCAATCCAGGTATTGTCATCAAGTGAATGTAGCAGTGTCCTTGCTGTGACACTGACAATTTTCAATATATGCACATGAATACGCTGATAGGAACATGTGCACAACTATGCAGCATCATTGTGAAAAATACGAGTGGAAACAACACATGAGAAGCACCAAAAAGTCACAACGATCATAAAATCACATCCAGTGCAGTGACATCATAAGACACTTTGTTACAAAACCTCAAAGTTAATTAATTCTCCGTGAGGTGTGTAAGCAGTGTGAGGTTAAGCACATTCTGTTTCATAGTTACTCAGCTAAATTAATTAACAGTGAGAGTCCACATGTCTCCAGCTCTTCTTGAGTTTCAAAGTCAAATGCACGAAGGACAAATCAGGAGTCTTTTGTCGATATGAATCAAGGTACAGTGCGTTGAAAGATAGAAGGAAAGTTTGATGTAAAATAGGCACTTTAATTTCAGTTCATCATGAAAAAAAATGTATCTGGTCCTAATCTGAACACATTTGAGAGTCATTCAAAAGAAGCAAGAATCGATGTAGAGGTGATAGTGGATGTCGATCTTTTAATTCATTTTTGGTAGATCGTCTTACTTCAGTGTGTACAAGAAATGTTATAAAAAAAGTATTTTTATTGAGTCTTGCCCAAAAGCTTCTTTTTTTTATTCTCTCCTGCTGCCATCAGCATTTCATAATATTCGCAATGGGTAGTCCTTGATCCAAAGATTAATTCACTATAATCATACCATAGGGCACCAAATTATTATTAAAAACAGCAACGCAGTGGAGGGAGTATGGAAATAATCTGCTCTACTAAGAAAGATGGGTTGTGTAAAAAGAGGTTGGGCTTCACTATTAATTATTTTAAGGCTTAAAATAACTTGTGTACTGACGAGGACAGTTCTGCATTTTTTCGCAGGGACATTAGAATAAAATATATACTGGATCCTGATCTCCTGTATTTATGTTGCAGTCTACATTTCTGCATTAACATAGTAAGTGTGAGTCTTTCATATTCAGTTGAGCCTCAATAAGAGGACCAATATCAAAATCATGTCAAACGCACACACAGGCAAACACACACACACATCCACATATACTGCACATGCTTCATGTTTAATATTATTATTTTTGAGAGAGGGCTTCAGGAAAACGCACATCCTCAAACATATGGACACAGAGTAGCAGTGCATGGCTCATTCTGTGTTCATGTGTTGAGTATTGATACTTCCTACAACAGACACAAATTATATCAACAAACCTAATAAAAGATTGGTATAAACAGACTTAAAACCAAAGCAGATACAGTAAATTTGACACGTAATTGGTGTTATTAATATTTTGCATTGACTATCTATAGTATGCACACATTCTTGGTCATGTCCATAGGTTGGACATACATAATTACTGACATGCATCCTCCTTCCATTCCTCCTTCATGGAAAAGGATTTTAACTGTACAAATCAAGGTCAGTGGACACGGAAAGCCTTTTCTTGCCAAACCTAATATTTCCCTGCATTTTATGTCTGTGTAAGGGGAAAAAAGGCGTTCTCCATCATTTCTAGAATTAACTCTGATCATTGCTGGGTTTAATAGTGTGGACATTTCCCACATGGAGTTTACAGAGCACAGTCAGAGCTATATATGTGAAAAACAAATGAACTAGAATAATAATGTGTCATTAATATCAGGAGAAAAACATGTTTATTAGATGTCCTAATGTAAAAGCAATGTTGCTTTAACTTTACCATTGTGCAACAAATCCGCTCACTATTTGTGCAGAAGAACATTGTTACTATACACGTATCTGAAAGACATCACTGTATGTTAATTACTATTGGGTATAAATACATCAAAATAAAAGTATATTGGTGTTTAAACATTAATGACAAGCCGAGAGGCGAGAGCGTTTAAGGTAATCGCTTGGTTGCCATTAACTGATGTGGCTGGTTTAATAGCAAGCCTTTCAATGTGTAGCCCACACAAACACTGAAATAATGAAGCTACACACACACACACACACACACACACACACACACACACAAAGCTTCTGCCAACATAGAACACCTTATCTGGTTTTTGTTAATTAAAAGCCAAGTAATAAATTTTCCACTTCTTCTTCTCCACAAGAGTGAAACACTTCCTGGAGTAATCACTCAATAGCAATCACTTAATATCTTATTCGAAAGGTGCGTGTGTGAGTGTGTCTTTGCAAAAGTGTGTGTTTGAGTACATTCTACTCATTAACATTAATTGCTTTTAACCATGTCCTTCCAATTGGTCATGACACACCGACCCTGTCCTAGCATGCGCTGGGTGGCAGGCGGAGGACTCCTGCCAAAAGCAATTTTAAAAATGCAACTAAATCTACTCAAAGAACCTGCTACTCAGTCCTGGAGAAAGTCCACAGAACTGTCTTGGCGACTAAAGAACGTAACTAGCCTAGAGGGGAGGGCTATTGTGCTCTGCGTGATACCATTGGTATGTTCTGATCGTGGAGTGCTCCTCAGCCAATGAGAAACCAGAGGTAATCATAATACATAAGCCTGGTGAGGGAGGTATAATACAGTCCATACTTTATTTTAATGTTCTACCTCAGATTTGTAAAGTGTTTGGCTGTTTAGTAACTGCTGTCATTCCCTGTCCTTCACTCCTTGAAAGAAATAACAATGTGACATTTATTTGCGATAATTCTCGATAATGTCATATACTGAGGAGACTGAGAAGTCATATCGCCAGGCCCTATGTATTCCAGATATTCCCAAATCAGCCAAGACATAAGTCCATGGACCATAATGAGGGCAGAGCAGTGAAACAGAGCATGAAATCTGGCCATGAAGGTTAGGCCCACACACGGGGGGTTTGACAGGTCTCAGAGCACTCCCCGTCAGTTAATTTTCCCTCCTTTTTTCCTCCTCTTTCATCACTTTCCTCAGCCTCTCTGTGGACTGATGCCTGACCTGGCCTGCAGGAGTTTGGAAGTGACAGACTACAAGCTTGTCCTGTGTCAAAGTGCACTGTGATGAGGCGAAATTACGGTCACGCCGACACACGTGCATGCACACACACCAACAAACGTGCACACACACGCTCTGCGGTGGTTGAAAGGTTCACTCTTCAAGTGTCTTGTAAGTCACTCAATCATTTCAGCTGGATGAAATAGGATGTGCAGCGGACACACATACAGTTTTAAAGCCTCAATTCAAATAGCAGTTAAGGGTTAAACTACTCAATATGGAGTTGCCTTAATAACATCAGCATAATTAATTGTATGGTTCATTGTTTTCTTAAAGAAAAGAGTAGCAGCAACACTTTTGCTTCAGAGTTCAAACCTCAAAACGGAGAAACTGACTCCAGTTCTGAGGCAGATTCATTAAATCTCTCTCATTCAAAGCAGTTTAATTGCTTTATTTACAGCTGAGGTGATACGACTCTCCTGCTCAGCGTGGCATTGAACTCCAAACAAGCAGAATGTTCCTCAGTGCTTCCCAGCAGATGATCTGTTCTTACTCCGCCTGAATGTAAATATGAGGGGAAGTGGAATCATAGATTTTATAAAGAAAAAAATTACAACTTCGTCATCATTATTTCTCTCACCGAAAACACTTTGCATTCAGCTGATCTGAAAGTCAAATGACCAAGCAATGAATCATTAGTTATTACCAAAGCGGGTGGGGGGTGTAGAATGACAGTCAAGTATTTATGTTGAAAAATAAAAGGGAACATGAAAAACTGCAACCAAAAATTAATTATATGCAATAATTTATATGCAAAGTATATCTGGCAAATGCTTAATCATTTGAATGAATAGGTAATAAATGACTCAGCAAGATGTTCTTTACTGATGCCCTTTCATATGATAATTACTTGAGTGAAGGATTTAGGAGGAAGGCAACACGCCACAGTCGAGGTTACATTCATAGAGCATCGGATTAAAAAAGGGTTTCTGTGTACATTTATAATCCAAAGAGTGCCTGAAGAGAAAAAAAAGGAATTTCATGCAAAGACCTCCCTCGACCTGAAGGTTATCCCAGTGGTCATCAACTCTGAAAGCTAATGAAGCCGGAGCTCCTGGAACACCTTCCCTTCCTGATTAAAGTAGGCTGGAAGCGATGATAAGAGAAATATGGAAAATGCTTAGCCCTAATAACGGCATTTAAAGGCGCAGATGAGGAACATATTTCACATTTCAACCACACACTGCTTTACCGTATCTTTGAACCAACAGAATTTGTTAAAGAGCCAGGTTTGTCAAAGGGTTTGTACAGGGAGACGGACATTTTTAAAGCATATGGCACCACCTTAAGTCTGCGGACGGGGCCAGCCGGTGGAGCCTTCGTTCTCTAGACTCCATCAGAAACAAAAGCGAGCGAGTGCTGAATATTCATGACCAGATTCATGACAGCGCCAGGTATCCGCTGGGATGTCGAGAGGGGCAGGTCGCAGCTTTGGTTTGAACTCGCCTCAGTTAGGATTCTGTTGGACAGAGATTCCTGTAGGAGGGCCCAAACGCTCTGGGCCTCCGTGTTGTGTCAGAGGTCAATTTTCCATTGACCCCGGCAGGTGGGAGGCTGCTGGGGGTCAAAGGCCAATCAAATCAATTCCACCTGGCCAAGACCGGGGTCAAAGGTTCTGTTTTCTGTATGCGTATTCATGTGTCAGTGGTGACATCCGGTCCCACACGTTAAGGGCATTGACTCAGTACAAACCACTCACAAATGGCCCGCTAGCTGTTTCGTATTTGCTCGTTTCAATCCAGTCTGTTGTTCGTTCTCCCGGTAAAAAGGTTATGATGAATTGCTGTATGTCCCAAAGAATCTAGTTCCCCCCCCTCTGCTCTTTTCACTTTGAATGAGTCAAGACAACAGACTAATTGGTGCATTAAAAACAGCCTGAAGCCGGAAATGATGCGAGGCGGGGAGCGCGGTCTCGAAGGTACATGAGGATTCGTAAAGATAAGAGGGTCTAAGGGAACGACAGAAACGGGGAATCAGAGATAATGAAGAGAGACAAAAAGATACAAAACGGGAACCTAAACAAAGAGCCAACATGGTGGGGAAACAAAACAAGCAGAATAAAAGACATAGCCCGCCTTGTAGCTTGTACAGAGATTTGTGAGTGCTTGTGCTCAATTTTTATACTTGCTGGAGACAAATTGCAGCACAGAGTGAGCGTCTGAGCCGGGATCAGACACCCAGAGAGACAGAGAGTAGGGGGAGGCAGCCAGAGTAAGGGTGGCACCAGACCTGGCAGGAACCTTGCATCTTTGAAAAAACCAAACTCCCACGCTGAGCTGTGCTTGTTTGTTTGTCTGCTTTTCTATTTTCATCCTCTGATCATCATCTCAACAAACACTGCTTTCTGGGCTTTTTTCATCCCTTGGCCAAAAGCTTCTGCATCCTATTCTTGTTCTCTCACTTCTTCTGTGGCCAATGATGATTCCCCCCCCCCCCCAGTCTCAAAGTTGCACTCAGTTGCTTTGTGTTTAATTTGCAAAGCGACAAAAGGACAGATTGTGTTTCATAACGAAGCAGATCAGACGCATCAGCTGGAGTTCTGTCATATTCTGTACTGTAGCACCGTGCTCTGTAGTTTATGCTGTAGAACACACATTATAAATAGTGTATATTCTTACGATGGTTGGCCAGGTTACATCATCCAACTTCAGATGGTGACCCTGCTTCCTGAAACTGTCATGCCTCTTTCATTTTTCTGTCAGCAAGGCTCATTTCAGCGGTGCTCTGTCAGACAGGCTGATTTTCTTTTTAGCGGATTTGTGCTCGCCTTAGTGTGCAATCAGCTTATTTTCGCTAAAATTAGCCTCTTCAGCCACTTTGTTCAATTGTAATTCAAAAGAAGAGACAATTGATGGGGGGGGGAAATGATTGAGCTGTGAAATGCCACTGGCTTTTTAGATTCGTCTATGCTTGGTTACAGTCTCGCTCTTCCTTTGTGACACAGCAGCACTAATAGAGCTTGCTGGGAAACCACTACACACGGTGTTGAAAGTCTCAACTGTTCACACTCATAAACTCACAAAAATATACTTGTCATTCACACTAGTTCCTGTTTATCTTTTTTTCCCTGAAAACCAGGTTCGTCAGTGTACTGAAAAGTTGATAGCTGTAACTGTAGCTGGTTGAGAGCATGTGACTCCTGCAGTGTTATCTCTACCAGTTGAGGAGTTGTAGCATGTATTTAATAGCAAAGAGCCTTATCTGCAGATACATTGCACTGCTAGTTCACAGCATGTGTGTGTGTTCAAAATAACTCAAAAATGCAGAATTACACCAAACTTGTTGGTAATATTACCTGGGAGGGCATATTACAGCTGTAGGCGTCTCTCCCCCTCCTTCACGCATTTACTTAGTTTGTTGTTATTATTCTATGTAGGGTGTATGGAATAACTTGCGCCATTGGTAAGACTGCGTGGATTTGTGGTTCCCAACCTTCGCTTCTTGTGAGACCGACCAGTATCGTGTATTTGGGGCACGCCACGTGAGCCCATCAGAGCGCATCATAAAATTCAGAAAAAACAAAAACAAAAACCTAATGGTAAAAACTCAATCCAGGTTGCCCCCAAACCTGACTTTCTGAGATTGCCAGTTTGAGGGCTTCCCGGCAGCTGGCATCTCCGCATCTTCTGGCGTTCGCCCTGCCTGCAACAGCTGGAGGGAGAGTGGACTGACAGTCACAGACAGCAAAGATCAAAGAGAAGCAAAGATGGAGGGACAGAGCCCATCTGTCAAACCCAAGCCGTCCTACACAGCGGCAGCTGGCTGGCGCCTTCCTCCGCAGCCCGCCGTAGACTCAACAAGTGCTTCATGCTGACTATTAGCATTCGCCCATGCCAGGACCAACAGCAGTTCAACCAGGAGCCGCCAACAAAAGATTCATTACTTGACTTAAGTGAGTCATTTGCAATGGATAAGTTGGGCCTAGACCCCATCACTAACTCAAACATCTGACATGCTCTTATTGTGTAACGGTGCTGGTGTGTTTGTGTGTGTGAGCTGATGGATTCTTACTTTAGACCCCTGGTACCAAGCAAGTCCATCCTGTCCACTGAAGGTGGTGGAGAGGTGGAGACTCTGATGAAGGTAAAATAGATTCACTGTTAACAATGGGAAGAATGCTGCGCCAGTTAACAAGCAATCCTTCCCGAGAGTGATTATTACAACTCTGTTGAAGAACCTCCTTTAATTGGAAAAGCAATTTACTGCTGTTTGTTTCTTATCACAGCGCCATTTGCAGGCTCTAATCTAACCTTCATCTTGTCCCAACTACATTTTGGTGATGGTTTAATTATGTTCAATAGATGTTATTGTGTTCATAGTATATTGTTGAAGTTTTTCCTCAGTGTGCATGCCTAGAAATTACCTTGCCATCATTTTCACTTTTCACACTCTACTCCCTTTGATGTGAAGACATTGATTTCAGATGGCTGTGCTGCATACAATTTGCATGAATGATCAGTTCTGTGTGTGTGTGTGTGTGTGGTTGGGTGGGTGGGTGGACCTGGTGTGTTCTCAAGTGTGTGCCTTCTGCCTCGTTCTGCCTTTTTGCGGTTCTCTGGTGATCGGTGACACAGTCAGGTGCAATTGAGACTTTGTTCATATTAGGAAAAATCTATGTCAAACAAAGACGACACGTCAGCTTTACAAAAAGGAATAGTTCGACATTTTGAGAATTAGTCTTATGTGCTTTCTAGCAGTGACTTAGATGACAAGATTGACGCCTCCCTATTATCTATCTCGTCTATTATAGAGTAAGGCCACAATACAAGACCCCCTGAAACAGGGGACACGACCTGTGCAAAGGAAACTAAATATGCTTCTGTTTTATGTTTTGTGTCATTCTACTTATCAGATGGTAGCAATAATTGACAATTCTTTAATATTGATGTGTTCATAATTTATCTGTTCTCGTATGTAGTTAATGCTATTCACATGTGACTTGATTGAGCCCCTTGAATGACCATTTACTACTGGATTTTCAAATAACTTTCCATTCAGTGACAATATTTTTGTGTGTGTGTGTGAGTGAGAGAGAGAGAGACACGCGCATGCATGCGTGTGCGTCCTTCAGACGCTCTTTCAGTCAGACGTATCATTTTGTCAAAAGAATTGTTATCGTTTAAAGAATCGCTGTCTCGTAATGAATGCAAGTAATTCGAGATAAACATCATTTCATGCAGAGGAAACTTCTTGTTCCGGTGGATCTATTTAACAATATCTCCTGTGACGCGCTGGTTGTTGGTTGTTTGGAGGTTACAGCATGAGTCACTCTATCTGGAGTCATATCGTTGTCATTTCCATGTGTTCAGAATAAATGCATGTCTTTGCAATTCCTTAACATACAACACGTTGATGTAGTAGCCATTCACCATGCCTGAAGAGATACTGCAGCCATATTCTGCCCTCCAGTCTCCCTGTCCTGTCCATTGTGTCCGTGTCACATGGATGTATGACGGCCCTGAAGCTGTGCACTGCCACCATCATGGAACACTTGACGTCTTCATGTATTTATGACTCTATTAAAACACTGCACAAGGACAAGGAGGTAGTGTGCGACGGTGCTTCATTCTACCGTCTCCCATCACACTCCCCCTACTGTCCCCATTTCACTCAGTCATTAGCTCAGATTTATGTAGCCACCTGCTGATGGGAAATAGATAAATGTATGGTTGATATAAAAGCGAGTTAGAAATGTTCAGCCTTTTGTCATTTTTACATGACATACATGTTATTTATCGCAGACATGTCATGTGTAATGCCTGGATCATTGCGAGCTGGATTCTGGCTTGAGATGTCTCCTCATAACTTAACGCATGTCTTATGATATCAGATGATGAATGATTTGAGGGAATATTTGGGAATTCATAAAAACTTTATCGGCTTGCTTTGTATGAAACAATGTAGACAGTGTATTTAACGCATGTGTCAATACATATTATAATGTTCCAGATGGTACATGAGGCCTCTGCGCCTGCCTCCCACACTGATGATCAGAAGTCGGACATGTGACTGTATCAAAGGGCGGAAGGGAACGCAGTTCCACAGGTTCAAAGAGTCTGGTAGAGAGAAGGACAGCAAACGCTCTCGGAGGACTCACTGAAGATGATTTTGCTTTCACAGCATCACTGTTGTGTGTGAATGAAATAATCCTATTGAGGACAAAAAAGTCAGCGGTTATGAAATCACAGCCCTGACATGTACAGGCAGACAAATGTGTGAGTGTTTCCTTTGTGAGTCTGTACGCTTCTTCTTCATTTTGGCACTCTGACTTCAATATTTCACCTTCCCCTTGCAATCATCTCCTGCATTCATGAGGACAGGGAGTGACAGTCAGTCTGTGTTCTCTCTCCCCACAGAGCCTGCCATTGCACTCCCTTGTCAGTCTAAATTATTTTACTTAAAAAACAAAAACAACGTGCAGCATTAATACAGCATAATATACACCACCACGACACTTAAATATTCCACAAATGATGGTGGCGGGCAGAGGAAACGTGATTTTGTTATTATTATATCTGCATGAAAACAGATGTATCACATTAGCCAAATGAAAGCAGAGCATCTGAAGCCATTTTCGAATTTCCTGCCTTAACCTGATTTCCCCCCAACAAGCTGGTTTCATGTTAACGTAATGACTTTTTGAGGAAGCAGAGACTCTCTCTCACCTCTCCTCTTTTCGCAAAAGTGTATGGCTGCTTCATTTGACTGAAAGAAGTATTGCTACATAACTACAAAGATTTGTCCTGTCAGTTACTGTAGGGACTGATCAATAACATCAGAACCACAAAGAGACATTTGATGAAAACAGTTGCAGCTGTACTGGCTTGGAGCATGAATTGTAACTGCATCACATGTTCAACACATTCGAGTTATCATGCGATGCATTAGCCACATATAACCCAAAAGCCGACAGATCAAATTATAAAGTCTGGAAGAAAAAAAAACTACAATAAAATGAAGTTACAAATGTTGTTTATTGAGAAATGGTCCCTCTGAACACCTGCAGCTAGTGCATGCATTATGAGAGTGAGTCAGGAAACATCCCCGGAGGTTATAGCAGCCGATACCCACTAGTGAGCTCATTATGTTTGTCCAAACAAACTGTAGAGCTACATCTAAGAGCAAGTTAGAGCCTGAATTGATGCAGCTTTTTTAATTGTTTAAAAAGAATCTTCAAAAGCTCCAGATTTAGTAATTTTATTCGTCAAAACGCATTGTAATACACTGCAAACAAACTGTCTTCATTAGAATTAGAAATAGACCACCTACATATTGTCATTAGAGAAAGAAAACAGTACAGCGGAATTTAAGTTTAAAATCTGACAAAAGACACAAACTATAAATATGAGACTAATATATATTTTAAGATAGAAGATTGTTTCCCTATTAGTTATTGCATAGAATGGATATCTGGATGGATAATGGATTTTTATATATAGATATGTACAAATTTTATATAAAAAATTTAAATGAAAAGTACCTGATTATAGCCAATTTGAAGGCATCACACAAGTGCCTTTAATTTATTTTTTAACATATATTTGTCTTTTTTTAAACAACTACTTGTGTACCATGTTATCAATTACATCATGATGTTCCTGAAGTCTAAAGAGAAAAGAGCGCCCCCACTCAAAGCAACAATATATCAATGCTGCTATTAGAGGAGACCAGAGTGGAATGAACACATGGATTTCATTAACATTCGCCTCAAACTTAAATAAAAGACAGATATCAAATAAATCCTCCACACTGGAGAGAATATAGACAACTGTTCATTAGGCAGCTTTCACTGGAAGTCCACGTGCACACGGTGCAATTACATCAAACTAACCCCCATTGATGAATATGCAGCAGGAACATGTGGGACACACACACTCGCACAAACATTTGCACACTATTCTCTGGACACACACACACACAGATGATATTTAAAGGAGCAATAATGACTACATTACCCACCATCTCCGTGGAAACCCGGGCCCGAGGGATCCACTGGACACACCAGAGAGCTGCTTCAAAGCCCCGCCAAAGTAAGATACTGCATCGCATGAATGAGAGGCTACAGCGCCAATGAATAAAATATCGCACTGGAATATATACCAATAAACTCGGGGGTTTATGAAGGACGGTTGAACTTCCTCATAGACTTTATGATTTGAATAGGGTTGTGTGTGCTTATGTCATGCATGCTGACATGTGGTTGCCCGTCTAATTAGTCAGTGAAAAAGCCTTTGTGACTTTATGATTATAAAGCTTTATTAATCCCGAGTGAGGAAACTCATTTGCCACCAAGTCAAGCCATGCACACAACAAACAATACAGACATTCCATTGGTAATACAAAACAGATTGACCCACACACCATATGCATATACTATATCACTGCCACACACACACACACACACATGTAAGCATGCACACACAAACACACACAGCACGTATAACTCTTCTTGTCCACTGCAGAAAAATCTGTACACCATCTCCCCATAGTCTCTACTTACAAGCAAATAAAGACATTGATTGCTCTCCTTGTACTTAAACCTGTATTGATTTGGCTCAGCTGTCTGAAATTACCTCCAATCTTCATATCTCATGGTCTCTCTCACACACACACACACATACACACACACACACAAACACACACACACACAAAAATAACAGCAAAATGCAAAGTTTACCCAAAGAGATTGTGTAAAGCACTCTGGCACAACAGCTGTCACAGCCAGCCTTGTGACAGCCAAACCAATGTGTGCGCACACACACACACACACACACACACACGCACACAAACACACACACAACCTGATAACAGCTTTGAGGCACACAATGCCTTACAACAGCGTCTGTTGATTCATGGCAGTACATCAATCTTTTTTTGCCTCTCAGGTGTTCTACTCCTACACACACGCACACACGCACACACACGCACACACGCACACACACACACACACACACACACACACACACAACAACAGTGCCCCAGCGAAATCGGCAGGCTCTGCTGGGACAGAGCCTTGGGTGGAGCTCAGGTGATGAGGGAGAAAGGGGTTGATGAGTCTAAACCACCTGAAGAAATTACCTCTTTTCTCTCTGCTTGATATTCCTTTAGTGTCACTCCTTTTCGCATGCTATTTCCCCGTATAGCTCCAGATGTGATAAATGAGTCACTTCGGCTGTGTGCGCCACAGTCTTAAATCATATGCGCCTTCTTGTTTCAGCAGCAGCAGCAGCATCTATTCAACCTTCTCTCACATGAGAATGGACAATGGAGAATATGGCCTCCAAGGACAGAGGGAAAGTCCCGTCTCCTCATGTTAGAAGTCGTGTGTGGTCGAACTTGACTCCTCCACAATAACTAGCAGTGTCTCCAGGCAAAGGAAACGCTGTCGTTGTGGAAGTGTGGGTTGGAGAGTGTGGTGTGAAGTGAGGAGGTCTTTGACCAAATGCCTCTGGCTGCACTACGACCATCTTCCGTCGAGGTGAAGTGAAGCAGGTGGGTGGTGGTGGCGAAAGATCAACTAAGCAACACTTCTGAAATAAACACGGGTTTTCTAGACTGTCGGAGGTGGTGGTGGGTATCACCTTCAAGGAGTAAAGAGCAGAGGGTGGGAGAGAGGGAACAATTATTCTTTGTTATTTAAGCTGATGCAGTTACAAGCTATGGGCATATTTATACACTACACTCTAATTTAATCCATTAACATTAGATCATGGTCTTTATATGGACAGTCTGACTCATTCCGCCTAAGCAACATCGCTGATCAGATTTCAAATGGCTGCCTAAGATTTAAGCAGCTCGCAGAAGAAAACCGCACACCTAAATTATTTTTACCAACGTGCACTATTTGGTCCAAACAGTCAGCAGGGTATATTATTCTAAGGAGCAAATGAAATACTGTAAAAGCAAGAATTCTTGCATGTGACTGTAGCAAAGCATGAGCATATTTTAAAACCAAACATTTTCCCAATCTTAATGCGAGCAAATATCAGGCAGATCAGCTGTAATCTTTACTAACAAAGGTTTATGCAATGGACTGCTACAATGTTTCTCTTTTCCTTCTTTTTTTTTCCAACCTGCCGTATGAGGAGTGTAAAGAGGATGAGGAAGGAGATGATAAAGATCGGGATAATTGGGAGCAGAGACGACCGGAGGGACCTGAAAAGAGATAAAGGGAGTACTGGATGTGCAGTGATGTGTTTTAGGAAATTAAATAACCCCTCATGCAGCATGTAGCATCACAGAAAACTCATGAAAGTCAAGCTGCATTGAGAGCGGATTTAAAAGTAATGGTCTGTGGAAATAGCTCATATTCAGAATTGCAGGTGTCTTCGACAACCTCAATCAACAGATCCCTTCTCACGTCACTGTAGTCTCATATTCTCATTAGCAGCTATCACCAGATATTTTTCTGCTTTATGACTAAATTTCTTTCCTAGTTTTGGAATGAGTATACATTTTGCTTCTTTAATTGTTCACATTCAATGTGATACGTGTCATATTACTTGGTGGAAAACTGAAAACACACGATGCATCACATTTAGTGAGAGTAGTGCCTGTCTCGGCACGACAATGATAGTGAAGAAAAAGGAGTGAGTATTTGGGAGGGAAAGTTTTTTTTTTACCCCAGTTAAGAAGTTTAGAAAAAAACAGCAGAGGAAGGAAGAGGGTGAGAGACAGGCTCCTTCTCCCGTGGCTGTTTGCCATTGATCTGCCTACGAGCAACGCTTCTGGTGGTTTGGGAGACAGCACCAGGGGAGCAGGCACACACACAATAATCGAAGGGCCAAATGAAAATTGAAAATTGAGAGGCAATTTACGGAGCCAATGGTAACGGGATCCTGGAGTGTGGGACCCTGAGAGAGAGAGAGTGGTGGGGTTGTTAGTGAGCTGAAGGAAGAGTATAGAATGACATGAAAGGCAGAAAGAGGCAGAAGGAAGAGACAGAGATCAATTCTACACGTTAGAGTCTTAGACTAGATCAGCTCTCTCCTGGCACAGAAAGGACCCACTTCCTCTTCTCCCGTTCCCTCCTCCTCCTCCCCAATCCACTCCATCTTCCACCCTCTCCTCTTTCTCCGTTCCTCACTCTGCGTATCTTTGGTGTTGCCCTGCTTCTTCCTTTCTGCTGACAAGACCTGCAGCAGCAGTGGGCTGCCCGGGGGCCATGAAGTCTGCATTAATGTTTTAAGGTTGGATGAGGCCTGCGGTGCAGTCAGGACGGTGTTCGGAGCCTGTGTGTGTGTGCGCCATAATGTTCTCCTCATCACGCGGAGTAGGCAGGGGGACTCGCAGCATGACAATAGCATGGTACACTTGCCACGGCTCCTTCCAGTGTGTGTGTGTGTGTGTGTGTGTGTGTGTGCGTGCGTGCGTGCATGCGTGCATGCATGGATGCAGTCAGGCAGCCGTATGCCCTCCTTCCCGGTAGCTCTTAAGACAGCCCATCGCAGGCATGACAGTTTCTGTAAAATCGCCAGGTGCTCCTGCTTTATGACAGGCCTGGGAGTGATGAGTGACAATAAAAGAGAAGGATAGAGGTGATATGTGACATATGATGACTCCCACCTCCGGCAAGAGGGTCCAAACAAGGAAACTTGGGTTCAGGCTCCTTATCTCATATATGACATTGATATCTTGCAAACAGCTGTGCAGTCTTGATTCTGGCTATGATCACAAATTGATTCATACTTTAGGCGTGTGGCCCTCATGGTGTAGCTTGTAACAAAGTGATGAGTGAATGACATTTGGTTTATCATTGCAAACTGAACATGGTACATGGCCCGATGACCTGGGGCCTGCGCACGTTTATGCAGGCCAAGTTGATTGACCAGTCACTGATTCGTCTGAACCTGCTGGTGGAAGGAGTGCAATCCCATTATGCTAATAAATTCAACCACCTCTTTTCTTTTCTTTTTTATCAGAATCTTAACATTGCATAAGAGTAAAACATTTTCACATCCTGTATGTGTCTTAATGTTCTGTTTTTAAACTTCTGTTTTGTTGTATTTTAGCTGTGCTCTATAAATAAAGTGCATTATGGTTAATATTAATATGTCACCAATAGATTGTGATATATTAATTATCAATTAATGTTCCGAACTATCGGGACACTGGAGGTACTAGCGTGTAGCCAACTGCAACAAAAAAACAGAGAACTTTGCAATGGGAATGATGGTATGTCCTTAATATCGCTACAGTAAATGCAGCCCAGTTCATCGAGTCACCAGGATGTCCTGAGTGGAACCCTTCTATATAACAAAGAAAAGTTCAGCCAGGCCTCCCCGCCTGTCGGCAATTACAGCTCCATTGGCTGAATCATTAGAGTAATTTGCTTACAAAGTGCTCTCCACTCTGCTTTGAAGAGTCAAACTGCCCCCACCATCTCCCCCTGGCATTGGACCAGCGCGCTCACATTTCGAATGAGTCAATATAAATGATCATCTTCTTTTGCTCTCTCATAGCACCAAGCCTTGGAGTTGTCTGCACTCAGGTGTGGTATTTGCTATACTCGGAGGACTTGTGCCGTGACTACCAGACTGGAACCCCTTTATGTCAATACACCAATAGTGAGAGTTTCAAAGAGACTTTACAGTCGCCGTGGTACAGTACTTTGTTTTCAATGTCGTACTTTCTTTACCTCTTATGGCAAAATTGGACATCGATTGAAAGGCATCTTTTCATGAAGGAAATGGATTAGATCCTAAAGCTACCTCTTCAGACCCATATGCTTTAGCTCTCCTTTAAAGCCTGTATCATCTCGCTCACATATTAACATGGGCAGTGGAAGCACATGGACAATATGAATAGAGTATAAAGTGTTGTTTCAACATTTTGAATTAGGGATTTCACGGTGTGGCAGTTTTCCCACTGGGTGATGGATTTCATGACAAGACTGGCATTAACGATTTCACCAGACATTTTTGGAGTTTTTTTAAATGTTACCTGTTAATAATAATCCCACAGCACCGGCCTCAGTTTTCTCGGATGGAGGGGGAATCTGCTTGTGGGGATTTTGAAGGAGGCTCTGTAACATGATAACCCACATGGAGATGGCTATGGTCTGTTCATCCTGCAGTCAAATACAGAGCAACTTTCTGCTCTGATATTTATTCCAAACACGTTTGAGTGTTTCATCAACTTTGTCGTGTCGCCCGTCCCGACAGCAATGTCCTCTTTGAATATATTGCATCATGCACTCTTGGCATTGAGCTGATAAAGTGGAGAGACAACTTTGATCTTTGCAGTTCAACATGTGTGACGCACACAGAAGTCAAGCCTTTCAAAATACAAAAACACACACAATTGTAAGTCTCTAGGCTTAACGTTGAGTTTTTTATCATGACTCTCTGAAATATTTGTTTAAGTTATGTTTGACAGCCGATCAACAGTATTATTAGACCTTGTTGCATGCTTATTGGTTTAATGACACTGATGATATTTACGCCTTCAAACAAAAAGGTTGTGATATTGGTGCCGTATGAGGATCAAGGTTGAGTACCCAGCCCGAGATGGGACACAGCTGTTGTGTAGCTCTGAACCAGCCTTTTTGTCTCTCAACATTTTTGTGTGAACTCAATATTTAGCCTATTTAGTATAATCTCTATTCGGTGTAAATGTTTTTGTGGTTATCTAGGCTGTGTTAGTAAGGTTCGATATACATATGACATACAAGTAATATGCCATTTGCAAGAACCCATCAGCTGCATATGAAAAATGGCAGATTATATATAAATGAATGTCATGATAGGAATCAACCAACCAGAGACGGAGGTACAGGGAAGATGATGGGCGTTCATTTAATGAATAAAATGCAGCAAACACACTAATTCCCAATATCCTTCATCCCGTTTATCCCAGTCTGTGGTGCGCACGACAGTTGCCTGAAAATAATTTGGTCAATTGATCGAATGTCAGCAGATGTAATGCGGTGTGATAAGAAGAGGAAGAAATGAACTGCTGGATGCTGAGTATGAGCTGGAGAATTTATAGAGGGAAGGTTTGGGACTGTGGAAGAACGTGGGGCTGTTTTATCACAAACCATTGTGATAGCTCAACAAAAAAAAGGGCTTGGCCTTGGATACAGACAGCAAAGGCTTAGCAGTGGGCTGAGATGCGTTGGATTAGTCAAATAATAATACTTTGTCTAAATATCTCTGTATACCATACTTTCTTTCACCTTGAATACTGTTTAAGCTGTGTACTTTAACCCACAGAGGATTTTACAGCTGCTGTTCTGTTTTTTTCTCAGGCTCCTCCTGCCTCTCCTTCCTCTTTTACAGTAGGTGTTACTGGACCACAGTGTGGGTCTCCATTCATATTCAGTATGGGTTTCCCTAAGGTGGGACCTGTGTGCCAGGAGAGGGAAGAAGGGCGATGCCATGCCTCAGGGGACAGCTGCGTGTGGCTCAATATTCAGACAGCGCTGTCTCTCTCTGGCTTTATCAGGAACTGAGACGCTCTAATGCTGTGTTCAGGAAAGCCGGGGACACAGACACTCTTGTGGAATGGTTGCATATGCCCAACACTTGTTATGTTAAGGAGGGTTGGAGGATTGTCCCGTCAGCAATAAGCATCTCCAGAGGGAAGAGTTGACTGCAACGCGGCTGGGAGGTTTTTCCGCCAATTGAAATAAAATAAAGAAGGTGGGAAAGACGTACAATATTGATATGATTACACGTGTCCTGTGGTTAATTTTCATCAGTGCAGAGTTAAAAATTAATAGATGAATCAATGTTATATAGCATGAATAATTTAAAAACTGTGATACTTAAAAACTGAACATCACTGTTACAAATATACAAAGTGACTTGCAAAGTGTAAGTAGTTTGTGTGTATGGGATACAGGCTGTGCATTGTTTGCATTTTCTTAAGGCAGTTTGAAGAGCAACAAAATAAATTGGGCGCCATGTTACGGTTGTGGCGAGAGCTGTGAGCACCACCTAGTGTTTACAATGCACACGTTTGCTTGGGAAAAAGATGAATGACGACCGGGTCACAGACGCCACCCTCAGCATCACATACTGTGGATAATAGCACTAATTGCTCTGATCTAATGGATGAAGCATTTATTTTCCTGCACACCTGCGGTCCTGCCAGATACAGCTCTCTCTTTTAGAGAGAGCATTTGAAACTCAGGGGACAAATTCAAACATATGATATGCAACAAAAGCAGCGTCCGACATCTGCCGTGATGAAAGGTGATGCAGCAAAACAATCTTGGGACTCCATCTACGACATGATTATTCAAACACAAAGAGCACCTCAAAAAGCTGAAATCTTTTTCCCTTCAACTAGATCGTTTTTTGTGGGATTATCTATGTGCGTGAGTCACAAAGGCAGGCTGTCTGTTGTCTGGAGCTCAAATTGCATTGAAGCAACTTCTTCTGACACTACTTCTGTAGTGTCAGCTTTGCAAACATGAGAGACACCATCTTGTTACAACAGGCACGAACCACAGCACAAATTTAAAAACTAAAGTCTGGTTGAACGGAAAAGTTGCTTACTGCTGCCACATGTCCATGTTTTTTTGGATTGCAAGTGGTCAAAAGAAGCCGTTAAAACCAGTCAGACGAACCATAACCTTCCCGATTAGATACACAGAGTGTCTACATTACAAAATGATACAAAGACGATCCTGCTCTGCAGCACAGCTGCCAGTTTGTCACAATGTGATGCTGATACACACCCTGTGGGTGACACTTGTCACTCATGACAGCCTGAGAATGACTCTGCTGTTGGGCAATAATTTGGGGGCTGGAGTGACACAGCGAGTCCAGTAGCTGTCGCAAGTGTCCGTGACTGACTCACTAATCCAATTACGCCATTGGTCAGCCGGATGGAATGTCGCTTCCCCATTTTGCTGCTGTTCTTTCAGAATGAAGTGGTGCAAACGGTTTCTATTACGATATCAGGCGGTTGTTCACAGGCAGTGTTGCAAACGTAGGACCTTTGTCCCTAGATTCACCAACTTGTCAGAGCCCTTCAGTGACTTTCCTTTTTGTTTTTCAAAAAGAGCACAGAGCGACGAATCAAGCGGCTTTTGTTTTGGGCCAAACTGTAACTACTGTACTGCATACACCTCTCTACACCTTGCATGCGGCTTAGACTAAGACATGAATGAGTTTCTAACTTTCTCTCTGAGTGATCATTTTGCACGTAACTATAGCAGAAATCGCGGCACAGTCATTGACTTTAACTTATGTGCATGGGGGTTTTGTCAGACCATGTCACGGTTATAAAATCTGGATTTCAGCAGTGCAGAGCAGCAGCATGGAAACGGCTTGAAAAGCAACTGCCTGGTGCCTTGAAGTCTTGATGGGTCACGTTTCCGTCCCTATTTCATACTTGTTCCCTTGTGGGACAACAGAAGTAGGAAAAACATGTAAATGAGAACAGCTTTATCAGGAATATGACTATGTTGAATCACCGCACGTGTGAGCCCATAGACAAGAAGCGAGAAGATAAAAGGCTGAAACCAGTTGACACGAGGCAGAATGCAAATAAGAGGATTTGACTGATTCCCCATTGAAAGTAGTCGTTTGCATTGGTTCCACAGTAGTTTTTAACACAGTCCAGCTGTACACTATAGGTTCTGACTTGTCTTGTTATCTTTTCTGTTGCTTTCTTTATCTTCTTCATCTAATTTCCAGGCACGTACACAAGCAAAAATATTCACCTGGTGAAACACTCACATGCATCCACCACACACCCAGTTTCATAATTAGCTTCCCCCCCCTGCATTAATGGAATCACCTTGACAGCCCCATTAGCACAAAACTAAAAACGCTGAATCTAAATTGTGAGGCAGAAATCATTTCCTCCAGCTATAATACAGCCTGCCCTCTCACATCTACATTCAATAATGACACATTCGGACCATATCAACCACATTTTCCAGCTTTCCCACTTTTCTGTGTCCAATTTATTTTGCCCTGCAATGACAAGCGGGGGGGGGGGGGGGGGCAGATATGAAATGTGATGAGTTTTTGAAGGTATAAAAATTCTTAGGAAGCTCTCTATAATAAGACTAAGTATGGATCCATTACAGATTAAAGCAGCAGTGGTAGAAATCAGTACATGACTCCTATGGTATACTTCCCTTTCAAAGAAAAGCATAGGATTACAAATTAGGACAGCATTGGCTTCTGAAGGTGAGGGAATGTTGTGGCTGCTTATAGGAATGCAGCAAACAGACAAACGACCCTGAAGATGAAAGCAAACAGAACCAACTTCTCGATGCATTTGCTCTATGTGAGCATGTATTGTCAAAAAAGTAGCCAATTAAAAGTGTTGATTAATTGTAACGTTGAAGCAATGCCTCAAGAGAAATACATTTTGAAGTGTCAGCGATGAACAATGAAACCTAAAGAACTTAAATTCCCCACGTACTGTAGTCCTGCTCTGGTATTTGTCAAAAGAAATACTTTTCTTTCAACATATAAATCTGTTGGTCAGACCCTCGTCTATACACTACAGTAACATGATTTGTGGATTATTATTTGATGCTGTTGCTGAGTTGCTGTTAAAATGATTAGATAATCTCATAGCAGACATTTGGCCATAAATACTGTAGGTCTAATTCAAGTCTTTGTTGAAAATCCCCAAAACAGATCAATGACCTCCAGTCTACATGGTCTTGTTTTCTTTTCTGTTGCCTTTGCATTCACCGCCAGTATTAATAGGCCAAATGTCCTTGTTATCTCTGCCTAATTTGTTTACATATCAATATGCAAATGTGTTTTGCAGGGATGGCGGATTCAACGCCGATAATGGCCCATCCCAGGTTAAAGGGGAACAAATTTAAACCGTCATCATTCATTTTTTTTCAGTAGCTTTTTTGTGGGGGAGGATTCGCTGTACTACTTGAAGCTTTCACCAGGCCCGCTTCAGCTGGCAGGAAGAGGCGGACTTAGAGAACCTGTGAATTGAATCAGGTACAAGTGTCTGATCCAATTCACGTTCCAACCACAAGGCTGTCAGATGTAAATGCACACCGGATATTTCCTTATCTAGGCACAACGTCGATATAGAGATTACACGTTAATGCGGTGTCAACGGGGCTTACAATTGGCCTTTTTCACTTTAGGAGTCAAACTTCAGCCTTCATTAAAGCAGTAAATGTATCGCACTAGATTCAATCTTGAACTATTCCCAAAGCATGTGTGGAAAAAGACCCTTGTGTTAATCTGCTTTAAAAGGCCACTTAAAGACCAAGACCAAGGCCTAAAGCCCCAAAACAGTTTCTAGAGTTCTAGCGCCATGGGACGAATGAGACACTCTCTGACTGTGTTTTTGTGGGTGCCTGCATCATTATGTGCAATGATGACTAAGATGTTAGCATTACAGCTAATCTGTGGGGAGTGTTTTTGACAGCCGCGGCAGAGTGCTGGCTGAATAAGAATAAGGTGTCAGTGCCGCTGCTTTAATCACCGTCTAAATGCTTCTTTCTCACGTTGAGAGACGGCGGCAGGAGGAGACAGCTATTTACCTTTTCAACTTTACTCCACTTACTACTTGGAACCCAAACCTCTCATTATTTATCTTTTATAATATTTTTTGCAACAGCACTGTTTATTTATCTGCCACAATGCAATTGCTGAATTACCTTGCATCTAGCATGTACATAATAGCATGTACATAAAAGCCCTGTATTGAAGTATGTGGCCCGTTTTCAATATAAAAATACAATTGCACATGTACTTTTATCTGGAATCTAAATTGTTCAGACTAACGGTGCACAGTTACCGGTACTATCCATCCCAACTGTAGACATGTGTTTCGATTGATAAAGATATGAGCTGTGACGAGGTGAATGACACTTCTATCAGAACATAAATATTAATGATGTGGGTTTTTTTTGACATGGTTTCAGTTTTAGGTGCAAAAACACAGAAGTCATAGCGATATACACAGCATCTACACACACGAACACGCACGCACCCGCGTACACACACACAATTATACATACCTTCATTTGCACACTAGTCACATGTATCTCAGAGTGATAATCCATTAGAGGCACATAGAGGCACAAGAAATACGACTTTATCTTTTGCCTTGGCGCCTGCCCGAATCCAATCACTTCCCATTTTTCCAGTGATAGGAAATTATGCAGATCGACTGACCTTTCTCCGAGACCACCTGTGGAGATTGGACAGAAATACACCAGTGGAGAAATAAATGAGCAATATGGGGGGGATCACAGTGCCTTGCTGTGACTGTCTGGAGTAATTGTGGAGGTTATAATTTTTACGTCTGCTCAGATATAGTAGATGCTCACTCATTGATTACATACATTTTATTGTTATCAAGAAACAATTATCCTCTACGTACTTTGAATATTGTCAATGATGCAAAAACTTCATATAGCATATGTGTCCATGCAACTATGCAGGTCCAAAAGATGATTAACTACTTAACATTCCTTCCGGGACAATTTAGGCTTTGTGTCATTTCACGGGGGGAATATCAGAAGACGAACCTGTCACCTGCATTAAAATGCACCATCAGCGTTAAGTGTGTGTGTGTGTGTGTGTGTGTGTGTGTGTGTGTGTGTGTGTGTGTGTGTTTGTCTGTGTGTGTGTATAATTTTTTTTTTAAAATTATAATAAACATATGGGGGGGGCGGGGGGAATGCACCATCAGCACCACATTGACGTAAGTGTCAAGACTTTGTGCATGAAATATATTCGGTGGAGAGAACCACACAGATTTTGAGGAAATTGCCTGGTAATTCTCTTTCATTTTTCTCGTAATACTGTGGCTTTCTTCTCATTTAATTGTGGCTTTATTATTGCAATTGTATTACTCTTTTTCATGTTCAATTTTGACACATGACCTTATTCTCTAAATCAGTTTTTTTTCTTCTCCTTTTTTGTTCAATACAGCCCTAATACTCCATGGTACACCCACACCCCGAGAGCCAAACAAATAGATTGAAGTATTTCAACCTCTCCTTTTCAATAAACTGTACAAAACAAATATGTATTTACTGTGCATTAGCAGAACTTGAAAATAAACTGAACCTGAGATTTATGCACATTTTTTCACACAATCACAAACGCGTGCACACACACACAGAGCTCTCCGCCCGCGCTCTCCTTTGTCTTGCCATTTGTCCTCTCGAAAAGTGGCCGAGACAGGCGCTGTCAGTCCAAGTAATGAGAGGTGATCTGCAGTGCTTGATCCGATTATGGTAGTCTGGATGGCATAGAGCAGCAGACAGGAGGGGAAGAGGAGGAGAGAAGGGAGGGGAGGCACACAACTAAAAAGTTATACCTGCAGCTGGGTGCCTCTCAGTTTGCCCTCTGCTTGCACATATCACCTAACATGCTTGTACATACATACAGCAAAGCATTTTGTGCGACCATGTAGTTCCTGTCCACTCTGAATGCTGGATTCATGCTAGCACCTACTTAAGTCCTCGGTGATGCAAAGTGCTCTGGGTCTATGGCCTTTGCATCCTGCGGCCTATTAGCTTAGGCAGGCCCCATCACCCAGCTCACCCATGCATGAGATGGACCCTCTGTAATACAGATTGTCTGCACCACTTACCGTACCTGCACCAGAGAGCAAACATGACAGCCATTAACTGGTGAGGCCCTCAGCGTGGAGCAGGCTTCGGGGGAGTGAGTACAGGAAGACACGAGTCAAAAAAGGATGGAATGAGGAGAAGGAGGAGGGAGTAAAAGGCAGAATAATTAGGAAGATAAGATTAAAGGGCGGGGAGACTGGTAGGCAGAAAAGAGGTGAAGGAGGAGACAGGAGTCGGGGAAGAGAGGCAGAGTGAAGCTGTTAGAAACTCATTTCCCAGAAAGACATTAACATTTTCCACCAAGAAAATGAAGGAGTTAGAAAGTCTCCTCTCATTAGGTGCTGAAAGGACGCAACCGAATAATAGTGTATGTGTGTGTGTGTGTATTAATTAATAACATGGTTAATGGTATGCGAACAGATTGCAAGATCTGACAACTAAATAAAAACTCAATTAAGCTCTAATTACGAGCTGTTTGTGTCGGAGCGTTAAAATCATTAAATGGTGTAAATGCATGAATTATTTCATTTTTTATTTATTAATTTATTTTGTTTTCTAATTTCTGTAAACATCATCCAGTGTCCTGGCATCTCAGTGCTCTGAATTATGCACAATACAATTCCAAAGTCCTGGTTTGATACATGTTGTGTTGCACAGTATAGCATAAAATTATTTGCAATACCCCTGCCATTAAAATCAGAACAATTCCCCACCGTACAATGCTGTTGCTCTGTGATATTATAAAATTGCTATTCATATTTTTTCCACCAGAATATCTGGTGCTTTAAACTCACAGTAATGAAAGAACTAGTGCTGTCACTTTTTTTGGTAAACTCATCAAATTTTTCACAGCCGCGTTTGAATTAATGCAAACTCCACCCAGAGGTCATAATGCCTGAATTTGCACATAAGCATGTGTGACCAGACATCTCTCAGTGGTTGAAGAGTTCAAGAGTTGCCCCTCAGTATAGTCTTTATACGTATTTCTTCATGTTGTGTCATAGAACTGCATTGCCATGTGCCTAAAGTTTGAATTTCAAATACAAAAGTGAGAGCCCACAACATGCATTCTGCGAGAAAGTAGAAACTCAATAATCAGTGGGTAAATACCAATTTTTCTCCAATTGTCAAATCACAGTAACCTGCTCAGAAAGAACCGGCCTGCATTTCTCAGGAGACAACAGCAGGGGTCACTGCAACACTAAACTTATCTCCAGGACCTGTGAGATTATCTGGCTTTTCACACTAGATTTATACTTTTACATTCCTTGCTGTTGATATATTTCTGAAGTGCCTGGCTTTAAAAAATGTATCAAAAAAACTCTTCGCATCCGATACAAAAAGCTTTTCAGTTTTTGTCATCTCTCGTGCCCTTGAGCTTTTTGTGATACTTTTCTCAAGCTGACATGTCCTTCTGCTCTGACGTCGTCAAAGATCTGCCGTCGTCACTCGAGCGAAGTTTCTGAACACACATTGCACGAGGAAATTCAAGGATGCTTGCGCCATCATAAACTTTTGATCTGTTCTGTGAGAGAAGCTGAAATGATTAAGATTCAGAAACATGGTGGATGATTGTGTCAGACGTGGAGATGAGAAATGCTTTCGGTTCTTATTAAATGGGTCTTATCAGTATACGGGAAGTACTCACAGTTGGCAGCTTTTATACTATTTGGACCGTATAAAATATGCATTATGGAAAAGCTACATCAGAAGCTAACTTTAATAACTGTGAATATTTTCATTTAAAAAGGTCAGAAAAGCAGTCCTAACAACCTACAAGCTACAGTGGCCTTCAGATGGTATAAATAAAGTGAGCGAGCGTTTGGTCTGTCCATTCCTGGCTAATGTAGAAACACGGTGCTCCTGATATAGATATAAAGGACAAAAACACAACAATTAATAGTTTCCTGTGATTTCACACTAATGAAAACATTATTATGATTACAGACGGGAGATACATGCCCTATACATTTAGTAAATGGCCGTCTAAAGTGTATTTACAAACTTTATATTCCACCATAGTTTCAGAATGATCAGATTTTTTCCCCCACAACATATATATGATCTCTGAATGTGTTGTAGAGCTGTGTGCAGCACTCTTTTCTCTCTCTCTCTCTCTGTCTCTCTAACACATTGACTGTTTGTCAAACACCCGCCCTGCTCCGACTGGGGTCTACATATTCCCCAACAAATGTTTTCTTTTTTTTGGTGCAACCAAACGTGCAACATCCCCACCGAATTTGGTGAAAATCTGTTTGTGCACTTTTGCGTCGAAACATTATATTCCATTTTTGTCGGTAAATCTCACAAAATTCTCACAAAATTGGACCTTTAAAGCAACCCATCCCACCGCAGAGAGGCAACTGGACTTTCAACATAACAAACGGAGCAGTACAAAACTGAACAAAGAGCTCAAACCTTGTTGTTACCAACTTCTGTATTTCTTTCTTTTTTTGTATTATTCACTGCCTGTCAACCTTGCTCTCAGCAGCCTTTACAGCCAACACCATCATCTCAGTGAAAGTTTGAACACGAGAAAAAGTTGGGACAAATGAAGTCACATAGGAGTTTGGTTAGAAAGTTACTACCTGTCACATCGTCTCAAATCCCACACATGCCCGTGTGATTGTTTGCTCAGGGCCTTCCTATTAGCACTGTCAACACTTCTACTTCTACACAAATGCTGTGAGATCATCTATAAATGTATTATTTTCTTACCAACACTGTTTTAGTTGGGTTTACTGCTTGATAATTGATTTCTGTTACATCCACAATTGTTGAACGTTTGTGAAGCGTGGGAAGAGTGGTGTCAATTTCATGGTTGTCAGAGCCTGGCTCAAAAAGTATGAGACAAGAGAGGAAGACCTCACACAAGTGATGATAAATGTTTTATTTCAGTTATTAACATAAATTATATTGCGTGTTATAAATTATACAGCTATTTACTTCAATAAATGGAACATAGCCCAAACAAACTACGAGATAGGGGCAGAGAGTTCACCTATTTCCATCTGGTCACCACAAGCCTGAATAATATAGAGCCTACTTCGTTAAGTATTTCATTTCCTGGTCTCACAGGACAGAAATATTTAGCATTTCATATTTCAGCCTGGATGCTCTGTAAGCCGCTATGGCTCTGAGTGCCCCCCTATTCTCCTCGTGCACCTCTGTTTGGCAGCGGTGCGGTGAGACCTCACCCGAATCTTCGCCGGGGGCGAAGAGATTCTGCAATAATAATGTGTCTCGCTTGTCTTACTTGTGGACTGAATTGTTTCACTTAGGAGGATGCTTTATTTATGAAATGAGGGAACGTTACACACCGTGGGTGGACGGTTCATCGCCTCAGTCTACGGGGCAATTTGTGGAAAAGAGGGAAAAGGCATCACACCATCTCTATAAGGAAAATTAATGAAACATCTCCCTCAGCTAAAATATGTCCAGAAAGAACAGCTAGCCTCCACACAATCATACGAGTTACGTTTTTTTCACAACCCTACATAATGGAGAAAAATCTATTTGAATGTATCTTGTATGATGAGTCTGTGACGAAGGACAAATACCAAGTTGAGCATTTATAACCCCGTTTGCCTACGTTCAACCAAATATCCCATATTCAAGTAATTACATCTAATCGGTTGTGTAACACCATGCACTCGTTTAAACTCGTTCCTTGAATTCAAAAGAGGAAAACAACGTGTGCCTTTGAGTTGCTACGAATCAAGTCAAGTGTTATTGCAAAGCAATAATGAGATTAAACCAATTACTATGGAGGGGGAACAAAATGAGCACAGAAATTTCATGACAGTATTAAAAACACACACTACAATAACACAGACACACACACACACACACAAAAGAGAGCCATGTGTGAGTTTGCGTGCGTGCGTGCGTGTGAATGTGTTACTCTGTGTACACAGTTATCAAAGGGTCTTTGAGGCAGTGGAGCTGCGTCTGCATTGAGGCCTTCGGTTCTTTTGGCCAGAGACCGTTGTGTTGCCATGGAAACGCCTGTTGAACGAGGGTTCTATGAATCTTTCAGCAACCCCCTTTTTTTCTTCTTCTTCCAACCACTCGGGATCTTTTCATAACAGGCAACGTACAAAAGTTCCCTTTGCGCACAGGGTGTCCGGTCACTTGTAAATTGGCCAAAGCGTCTGCGCAGTTCAACAGGGGGGCTGAGTACGGTCTCAGCAGAACCAACAAAGTATCAGCATCAGGATTCATTCCGCCGCCACAATCAAACACAGCAGTGCATGCGCAAAAAAATACTGTGGCCGCACCAATGCAAGGACGACGAGCCAACATCATACACGTGGAAGACGTTTGTTCACAGCTGGAGGGGCAGAGGCAAGCGGCGCACCCTCTTTCTCTCCCTCCGTCTCTTTCGGCGGACCATGAACACTGGGTTCATAGCGAGATTGTCAACGAATGCGCTTCCCTTTATCTCGCGTCCTTGTACGGAAAAAAGAAAATGAGGAGCTGCAGTAGCCCAACAAATCTCCCAAAACCCTTATTGTCTCATATTGCCTTGTACTCTCCTATACTTCTATGCTTGCCAATATATTCAAGTTTATCAACTAGATATGAGAAACTTCAGCGAGTGGAAAGGTTATGTTTATTCAACAAGAAGAAGAATCTAAAGTATGTTTAAGAAGAAAGGATTTTTTTCTTTTATGAGGATTTTGGAGATGCAATTCACCAGTTAGTGGAATGATTGTGTGATGGGAATACGGACAAATACGAATGAATATTTCATCTCAGTGTAAAGGCAAGTGCCAGTGATGGGAGAACGCACACACTACAATCCAAGGTTGTCATGCATGAAGATAAGACCTCGCCACTCAGACCGTTTCACCTTTAGAGTGAATGTTTAATCCACTTCAGCCTTTATCTCGCAGGAGACGCAGTGTCCCGGCTCACGAGGACTACACCCAAGCCTACTTTGATTACAACAGTGACAAGACGCTAAGAGAGGATTTTTTTGTCCTACTGGAGCCTTTTGAATTTGACTCTCGCTCTCCTTCTCCTGCCTTAAATATACAATATATTCATGTGATAGTTTCATTTAGCTACACGCATTTGGTAAGCACACTACTTATCACAACGCTACACATATCCAGCCCAGTGCCGACATAAAGTGAATAAATAAGGGACATTTTCCTGTAAAATGGACTATTTGGAATTTTGCCCAGAATTGTGCTGAAAAAGTGGCTGTTGACAGCGATGAAATTTGCATGTTGACTGGCAAAGACAAGCCCCAGAGCGTGCGTTTCAGTTTCATTTCAATTTGTGGATTGATTCACCAGCCCAACATGTAACACTAATTTTCAAAACTTTTGATTTATCACTTTAATTTTGCCTTTTGGCCCACTGGGGGGCAGTGCAACAGGCTGTCAACTCAACACTGACAAGCCTTATAAATCTGATATGGCAAATGTGCCTCATCAAGCAGTTTCATAATCACTGTATACATGGACACGCAGAGCAACACTATGTGGGTTCATGTTTCACACCACCTGGAAAACCTCGGCCCAATATTCACTCTGTTTGGCTCTGTTTTGATCATCTCCAACTCCTGGGGGAAATATCTGGCTCTTCATCTGCTAAATGCTCCACTCAACTCGCCAGCGAATAGCTAACTCTGTCAGTCGGTGCATTTTTGTTGAGAGAAAAAAAAGAAAAGTAAAGAAAACAGCATCCTGCTGCTGCTGCTGGAAACGATGTGGATGAGTTCAGTGAGACTGAACCAAAATGACAAAAAGTCTGAGTCATAAAATGGATGAAAAAAATTTGCTAAAATATGCTAAAACATAAAAGTTTGGTAGTATTTTTTGCAGGTTTTTGAAGGATACACAAACAGGGTGAGAGAGGGAAAGACAGATTTCTAGATTCATTAGTAGGAGGAAGAAGTGTGGTACTGAGATGTCTATTACATTGTGCACCTCTTCTCTTACATCGTCTTACAACAGACAGAAGAGGCAGACGACAGGAATTTAGAGAGTGGGGGAGAATCCCTGAGGAGTCTCCAGTGTGAGCTGGAAGATGAATGCATTTTCTCTAATTAAAGCGAATGATGGCTGATCATGATCACTATAAGCCATAATTCCCAGAGGCCTAATGAGCTATTATCCCCGCACGCGTCAAACATCAAGAGACCGCAGCAGCTATGTGTGTTTGTTCATCCCTCCACGTCATGCAGAAATCCACTTTTCAATTCCCACCCCGCAGAGTATTGAGTATGCTCTGGGCGTGTTTGAAAACAAATGCGTAAAGCGAACAATGAACACTCAAGGCCAGGAAGGATACATACGAGTGTTCAAGCTCTGTCAACTACTTTGATCGGCTCCAAATGCAGAAAAGGAATGGCTGATCAGTTTCGTCGAGTAGCCACGAAAAAGGCGAGCTCTCCAGGCGTCACTACTTGTGATCATTAGTAACATCCTGGCATTTCTCCATCCAGACCTGCACATGAAAAAGAGACACGGAGGCCTTGAAGATGGTTTTGAGCAATTTCCTTCCAACTGAGCTGGTCTGGTAAGAACACCACCATCACATGAAAAGGAGGCCGAGGCCTTGAAGATGGTTTTCAGCTCTCCTTTTCCTCCCACGGAGCTGGCCTGGGAAGTTAACCACGAGGGGATTCGAGTGTGATATCTTTGAAGGGAGACTGACTTAAGTTTCACATATGTTACAAATGTTTTGTGGGATTAATACACTGACCTTGCTGTCAAAGCCTTATAGATTCAATGAATTATTGATTGTTTCTGTTGAACCTACGAGGCATTAAGGATCACAAATAGTTCACCAAGCGTGTTCTACACTGATCGAAACATTCCATGAAAAACATGCTGCCCCCTAAAAGTCGACCAAATGTTGGTCGATGAGCGGAAGAGTTTCAGTCGACTCAGTTTTTATTGGTCGTCTGTTGCAGGGAGAAAAACAATAACTAATAATAAAAAAATGTTTTACTAGTCCCTGCAGTCAGATAGTAACGTTATACAGTTTCTGGGGTTTGCCTATCTGGGTTCATTTACAATAATAAACAAACAAAATAATATAACTTACTAATAATGAAATAATAGAGATCACAAAAAGATGCAGAAAGACGCACAGCAGCGACAACCTTTTTCATATTTTTAATTTTTTTTTGTGTAAACGCACGTGTGACAAACAAACGGCAGCCATTTGGAAACTCTAAGCTTGATCAAACGGCCTCAAACACATAGAAACCACAGGATGGCAATTATATGTGTTGGGCTGGATATCCAGCCGCTTGACTCCTGCCTATGGTTCTTAGGAATCTAAAATTTAATTAATAATGGTTAAAAATGTGCCGCACTGATTCAACACATCCATGTAAAAACACAACCAGCAGGGAATCATTGAATCTTGCATTATACATGTATGTAGACACATAGTAAATATTTTAGTTTGCGTGATGTACAGAATATCCCCGGCTGGGCCGCAGTTGATACTGTAACAGGCAACAGCGAGGGAACGTTTCCTTTCTCATGAAACCATGAAAACGATTTAACTAACTCACTGTGGGTTTACGAGTTCTCTGTAAATTTACATACAGTAAATGACCGTAAGTCTGCCATCACATCCTTATTATTTTTAACTCAGAAACTGGAGTGTTTATTGGCTCAGCATCCGTTTGTTTGTTTCTAGCATCCCTCTCTTGAAATGCTGATAACACACTGCGTGCATAATGTTCCGAGATGCACTCCAATACTGACAAATATTGACAACAGCAGGTTTACACTGAGCATCTTATCTTCTTTGTACTTATGAGTACAAACTAATTATCTTTTTGCTCTCCGTCTTGCAGCTGCTCTATGAAATGGGACAAATGTGATGTGTTCAAATTAATTTAGACACACAGATAGATTCATAGAGAATCACAGTCACAGTCTATTGAATCTAGGTTGTACAGAATTAGAGCTGCAAACTATTTTATGTACAAAGGGGCAAAATATCAGTATTGGATAATAGTTGTTTCCTCCAAATGATCTTTTTAGGCTTCGCTGCAAGTCAGTGCCTGCAGTGTAATAAATCCCTGACATATATTGTTACCGGTGTACGTTTTCATTTTTACCTATACATTACACAGACATATTCTGTGCTGCATTTCTTTACAGGTAGACTGTAACTTAATGCGGGCAGGGTTATGGACTTTACAGGGGCTGTGCTCAAGGAAATTATTAAGAGTGAAAAGTGATTTATTTATTATTGAAAGTCATGTGTGTATCAGCAACATTCAATACAACTTTCAAATGATGGCTCTGCTAATCCAGAGAGTGAATAATTGGTTGCCTGGCGGGTTGTTTGTTCCTGTGATTAGTGGCTCAGTCCAACTCTCCGATCAACACAAGGGGCGAGATGCACAAAAAGACGACCCTGCCTGAGCGTTTGCAGTAACGCCGCGCCACATCATGTTGCAAAGCCCAGCACGGGTCAATCAAATATGTCCAAGGTCACTTCTCTCACCACAAATGCCACATTTGTGCAGTTTACGGCCCACAACTGTCTGGGGAAGCAGCCGACCACCACCAACGCAGACCCATGTGCCGTTCTTAGGCAGAGTGGTTTTGAATGCCCACTGAAACTGATTTGCACTCCTTTGACGGCTCGACCCTCAATCACGCGTTCACATCAATACACCTTCCTTCTCCACCAAATTCAATGAAAGGAACGGCCGAATAAAATGATAAATGGTCATTTTAGTCATTACATGTGACGACTTTGCACAGCTGTGGATATCAAAGAGTGAGTATATTGCTGAATTATATGTACCTATAAATTGTCATTGGCAGTACTAGCTCAATCGACATTAATCGTCAGAGGCACTCTGTGATTAGCTTTGTCATCCCAATGGAAAAGAGGGAAAAGAGACAAAGTAACACAAAAGTAATCACTGTGCCTCTGTTGGGCATTTTATATCCTCCACAGGGGCTCTGGAGTGTGAGACAGTCTAAACCACAGGTTCATTTATCTCAAATACAAGTTGTGTAGGAAATAGCATATGCTTTTGTGTTAGCGCACAGTTTTACATATGGAACCCAGTTTGCTTTGTTTAAACTGAAGGGCAAAATGAGAGACATGCTTATACCCAGTTTAGTTTGTCTGCCTCCTCCTTTGTTTGACATTTCGATTCCCAGAGCCCTGTATTAAAGGGATGGTCAGGTTAGGTGTGTGTGCGTGTGTCCGCACAAAATAACTAAACAACATATGTAGAGCTGCCAAATCGGTCAATCGTTAGTTTTTATGGAGAAAAAAAGAGTCAAAATTCTGTGATTTCAGCTTCTCAAATGTGAATATTTTTCTGGTTTCTCTGCTCCTCTGTGACAGAAAACGAAATATCTTCGGTGTGTGGACAAAACAAAACATCATGTTGGAGTTTGGGAGACACGGTCGCCATTTTTCACCATTTTATGGACCAAACAACTAATCCATTAATCGAGAAAATAATCGACAGATTAATCGTTGATGAATATAATCGTTAGTTGCGGTCCTAAACGTATGGATGGGTTTTCACCAAACTTGGTGGGAATATTAATAATAAATTAAACAATTGTGAGGGCGTCGGCAGATGATGAATGAACTTTGATGATGAACTTTTGGAACTTATCAATTGTGGTGGGTATGCATTCCTCCAATGCTTTTAATTGAATTTTGAAACCATCTAGTTGCATTGTATCCTATTTTTTAGTTGTAATTATTTCTCGTAGCTCAAAATGGCCAAGGGTAAAATAATTTGACAAATGGTAAATGACATTACCAGGGATTTGTCAATAATTTGACAAATCCCTGGTAAGGCTGCCTTTGCCACCAAATTTCACTGACAGTAAATAAAACAGAGGGGGCTTCAGATTCCCTCCTTTTTTAAGATAGCCTCCTCTGTGAGACTTCTGCAGCCAGTTGTCTTTGTTCCACGAAGAGGAAGCTGTTTTGGTGCTTTTGGACGGTGTTTTGAAGGCATCCCCGAGAGCACGATACAAAAACATATTTATTTTTCATGCAGTTGCCAAAGCCAACTTGCAGGTTCCTCACACTGCTGCGAGCCCTCCTCCAGACAGCATTTGAATCTGAAACCAAGGTTTGGATGGCAGGGAGAGAATGATGTGCTGAGTGATGGAGGTGCGTGTTAGATGTGTGGAGAGAGAGTATTTCCCCTGAACCTCTGACAGCTGGAGCTCGCTGTCAGCCTGCAGCTGCGCTACAGCAAGGTGCAGATGAAACTCAACCAAGTCTTGTAAAAAAATTATATATATATATATATATATATATATATATATATATATATATATATAATGTCACACAACTTTTCTTTAGTTTTTAAAGTCGAGAAAGAAATGTTTCTCCTACTTGTGAGTCATATTGCAAGCATAACAGATTCCCACTGACTAAAATACAACTCTATAGAAGTGCCCCCCTGCTGCACTTCATCTCCTTTGTGTTCTTCTACAATTTAAGACTTTTGAAAGACACCCACATAAGATCCAACGGGCAGATAGTTTGTGATATACAGCGGCGATAAAAGTTCCTGATTCATTGCAGACCGAAAAACACTGAGCAATCACGCAGACAATATGAGGAGGTGTATGAAAGAAGGAGCATAGCTTAGGGGTTCATTTTTTTTGATTGAGGAAACTAAATCTTTTTCTATTGAAAAATCCGACTCAACACTGCACTCGAGGGAAATAAAGAGGGATTAGCTACAGGAGTAACTGTTTGCACCCGGTGTGGTCAAAGGATCGTGGGCCAGAGGGATGGGGCCCCCCGAGGTGACTCTGGAGGTGGGAGTGGATGGAAAGGGAAGCAAACTGGGTCAGAGAACAAAGGAGAGGGCGGTGCTGAGGTGTCATGAAAGTTGCATATGTGGCTCATCCGCTGTGGGTATTGTAAGACGGGGGAAGACCTGGTCTCAACTGCTACCTTCAAAAACACAGTCTTATAGCAAAGAAAGCCCGTTTTAGACAAAATCACTGGCTTGCATGGCTGTGGGGATATTTCACACAGCCGGAAAACAACCCGGCTCCCATCACATATCATTTTCCACCCTGCGAATCATTGTTCACTGTAAAAGATCAATAGAGCTTGCACTGTATCACAGGGTGCCCTATTTTTCAATGATACGCCTCAAGTCCGATTTTCTAATGCTCACAGTTTCTCGACTAGATAACTAGGGACAGTTCTCATCTGTGCAGCTCCAGCCTGCTCAAGATGCATTAATCTCAATTGGTCCCGTTACACAGTGCTTCGTCTCCAGTCCCTTTCTCTAATGGAATGAGACATTTCCAAAGGAGAATAGAAAAGACAAGGGAGGGCGATTTGGAACTACAAAAATGAAACATAAATCCAGATATAAAAAGTTCAGGTACAATTAGTTTTAGAGTTTGTTCAGCACACTGCTCAGGTCTCTGAATAATTTACTGGGTGCTTAAATAGCTCCTTGCTTCAGGTGGTACGAGTTTGGGTGGCACAGACTGTGAGGCTTGCTGATCGGGCACAGACAGAAACAGGCACAGAGACAGTGGGGAGTTGATTTAATTGGTTGAATGAGCTCAAATGAGATTAATCCAACTTTTTTCTGACTCCTTATCATTTTCCTTTTTTTTCCTTTTATTCGGCTATCAGGCTGTCTTCATTCTTCTTCTTTTTTAAAGTCTTGCTGTGGTCTAAATTTACATTTTCTTCCTGTCTCCGGCTTTGTGTTTTGTTTGCTCTCTCACCATATTTTTCTTCTTGCTTACTCTACTCCTTTCTCCATGCTCTTGCATTTACTTTTTCTACAACTTTCTTCCTTAACAGTAATCTTGTCTGGTCTTTGTGTGACCATTAATAATGCAACAAAGCTCGGGTTCTTTGGAGCTCATTGTGACGTGTCTGCTTATACACTGACGTCCAAACAGCGAGCCCTCTTTAGAAGTGAACCTGTAATAATGCGCTATTGTTGATAGCATTGAACTACAAAGACAAGGTACGTACAACCTACCTTAAGTTACTATAGATGGAAAGCCTTGGGTCTAGTACTGTAGCTGCAGGGTTATTATTGCAAAATTTGCATTTGAATCTCCAATCCAAGTCTCTTTCACTACAGCATAATGTTCATTTCCTAAATGATGGTCCCATTTAGGTTAAAATGGACGACAAAGGACAGAATGCATCGGGCGTGGATACCGCCTGAGTGACAGCTAGTACAAGTCCAAGGGCTGGCCAAAATGCGAAACTCAAGTCTTTAAAACTGCAGTTCACAAACCAATGGGTGACGTCAAGGTGGGTTGCCACCAAACCATCCACTAAGCCCCCCCCCCCCATAATCTCTTAGTCAATTGCCTACATGAAATAAAAACTTAGAGGTCATCAAATCTCCTCATGCTCAACAGCAACAAATTGTTGGAGATCTTCCCTCCATGGACGGCCATTCTATCCTTCCCTCTCCTGAAGTCTGTCATTTTGAACTCCCCAAACTCTTTCCAGTCTCACATCAAATCAGTAGCAAAATTGTCCTCAAGACCAACTCAGGAATTTCATGTTTTTAGGTTCCCAGCAAGGACCTGGACAACTCCGCTGTTAGGGTTGGTACCCAAACCGACACATCACACCCACCCGCATCCATCTACACTGGCTCCCGTTCAATTTGCTTCATATAAAAAAATCAATCCTTCTCAGGTATAGATCCCTGCATGCCCTGAACCCCCGACACCTGTCTGACCTCCTCCACCACTACAAACAGTCCTCAGATACAGGTCTGCTCGCCGTACCCCGAACCAGCCTGAAAATCTATGGTGGCATTTAGTGTGGCAGCCCCCACCCTCAGGAACTCTCTGTTTCCTAACTCTCTTAAGTGACCTTGGGTACCGTGAATGGCGCAATATAAATCATAGAATTTTTTATTATTATTACACTGCATCAGTAGTTGAGGGGTTTTAGTAGCGTAAAAAGTGATGTCTAGATTTGGACCTTGATATTCAAGCCGATAATCTTTAAAGTTTAATTCAGCTGCTGTGGTTTGGAAAAAGTTTTACTGAGAAAAACCGCAACCTCTCCTCGCTCGTGGCTTTGTGGTGCACCATCTAATGATGACATTTCATGTCATGACAACCTGCCACACTAACCAGGAAGGCGTTGTATCAGTGCTGCTACCCATACAGCACCAAATATTATTCCTTGACCCCCGTTTACATTGGCAGGCTTGATCGTTTAACAAATGAACTAAAAACCACACAATTTAATCACCCGTGATTTTATAACTAGAAAAATTTAGAAAGTGCAAGGTTCTTTGATTTGGATCATTGATGACAAAGACTAATAATATGACAGTGTCGCTGACGGAGCATCTAGTGCCCCGTTTGTGAAGTAGTTTAGCTTTGCTGTTGGTGTGCAGTTAAAATATCAAATAGTAATGTTACTTGAATAAAATACATTATTTACAAGAGATGAGAAAGCACTAGCGCCATCAATCAGAAAAGTTAAACCTTAAGTAAAGCTATATTATGTGTAAATTTGACTCGCCTCTTTCATTCCCACTTCACACTCCAAGCCCCCGTTCCAGTAGCTTTGGTGAACCGGTACAGTCTCCAGGAAGACCTGCATAACTGAGTGAGTCAGTTGATCTCTGACATTCTTTAAGGAAACTTTGAAAAAGTAAACTGTCATAAACAAAGTTTGATGCATTTGTTACAGCGACAGAACTTCTGGTTCGAGGAGCTGGGGGACCATGGGGGGATACAGTGAGTGGGACTACTCAGTCGGGGCTCTGATCAAGCCATTGATATGCTTTGCTCCTTGCTCATGAAAACTGGAAAACCGCTCAGCCTTGGAATTCCACAGGATTAATAGCCACTTGTGGCTGCAGAGGCCACTGTTGCTCAGCTAAAGTTAGATAGCGTTGCTTTAAATCAACACTTTTGGAGAGAGCAACTTCCTGCTGCAAATGCACTAACTCTAAATTTACATTTCCACTGCTTCAACTTTTAGTTGCAAAACATAAACTTTGTGAACGAAAGGTTAAACCACTTAGTTGTATCTACTTCTTTTCACACCTGCTCATTTGTGTTGGCACAGATTGTTCTGTATCTGTAAATGTGAGTGGGAGTAAGAAAAAGCAATTTGTCCGCTGGTGTGAATGTGTGTCCTTCAGCTCCTCTTACTTCAGCTTGTGGCAGCATTTCGTGGCGTCACTGTGGTCATCACTCTGCTCCTCCTTGCACGCGCACATCTAGTAGTGGGATCGCATGAGAGAGTTTTATGTGGGTGCACAGAAGAATTTTGAGATAAAATAGAAGCCCCGGCATAGTTTTCAGTTGCTCCCCAAAAAGACAATGAGCTCTGACTCTTCTTTCAAACTCACTTATTTTTTTCTTGCAGGCACACACACACACACACACACACACACACACACACACACACAGAGCGAGAGAGGGACTAGAAAGTGTCCTCTTAGATCATGCAGACATCAGTGGCTTGTCATGCAGCAGTCCCCTATGTCAGCCCACAGTGGATGGGGAGCCACAGAAGTCTTTTCAGCTGCAGTCGAAGACAATGATAGCCAGCCGTCCCTCAAAGAGGGCGAGGACATCAAATACCAATGCGTGCACATACACACACACACACACAAACACGGTGACTCAGTGTTAAGTCACAGATATTCACGCAGGTACACACGGCGGTTGCAGAGGAAGGTCTTCCTTTACGTTTGCACATCAAGCTGGTGCATGTGCAAGCATCGCTGCACATGAACCACTGCACACAGTCAGGAATACCGAAGTAACACACACTAAAGCCCCTTTCACACTGGCCACCCGGGTCAAATGACTCTGCAATAGACCCGGGTACCCGCAGTGTGAAAGGGGCCGCGTTTAATTGCCGATTAAACGCGGGTCGACCCGTGTTTCAAAAACCCGGGTCTACACGGTAATTTTGGTGTGGGAGAGGTATAAAGAAGACGTAGGAGCTCAGAGACGAAACAGATAGTAGTATTGTGTTACTGACAGAGACACAGCAACAGGGAGTTTCCAAAAAATGTTGCTCTGATCTCACAAGTATTTCATATATTGATTTTTAGAAGTGAAATGAGCCTTATTGCTCTTTGCGGTTACTTTTATCTAAACAACTAAGGTCTTCACAAGTACTAAACAAAAGACATGTATATGAGAATGTAGCTGATGCCACAACACTCAATCTTTTCAAGCAAATTTTTTCCTATGAAGGAGACAACCTATACATTTTTTGCACGGGGTGAATGACAGAACATCTCCAATGACTATGCATTACTGTGTATTTATGAGCAACAGTTTACTGAAAAGGTACAAAAATCTGTCAACTATGTATTCATAGCGGCTTGGTGGTGCAGGGATTCATTTTAATGAGCCAGATCTCTAGATACTAGCCCTTCTTAAACATATAGGGTGTCAGCCATTATGTGAATGATCCACGTTAAATACAGTTTCGGTCCAATGTCAAATCAAGTGTTTGTGGACTTACTATGTTAATTCAGTCCCACTTAGCTGCAGACTTAATTCTCTGAGCCACAACAGCTTTTGGCCTCTTATTATCTCACATAACAAACACATTTTTATGCAGTGAACAGCACAGATGATACATTTAGGACAACAGGGCAATGTATCGGATCAGTTTTCTGCATGGGCAGATACCTTGAGTTGAGGTATTGCAAATTTTGAAAAGTTGAATCGGTGCATCCCAAGTAATCACCCTCATTCTGTCTTGTTTTTACAAGAAGAAAAAAAGCTTCCCCACAGAATAAAACAGTTCAGGCTCCTTGGCAGTGAATCTTATTTGAACAATGACTCTTTGAGACAGACAACAAAATGTCACAGTAGTGAGATGATCCCCTTTATATGACACATCCAACCTCATTCAACAAATTGGATTCGTAAAGTGGAAACAGCAACCGGAGATGCAATACACAATAACAAACTCACCTTAATAATCGCTGCTGCTGTAAGGTGTAGTGTCTTTTCGTCCATCTACGGAATGAGAAGGGCATATGTGTTTATCTCTTCTTTAGAATGCCAAGTTAGGGGCCTTCTGGTGACCCCTCACCTTTTCCTTATGGCCCCCTTTAAATTCCTTGTCTAACATAATATAACTTTAACCAGATGTCTTTTTCAAGTAAACAACGGACCTATAAAGGTAACCCCCAAGAAGAGTCGGGAGGGTTGTCATTTTGGCCGGACACTCTCCAAGTTCTGCAGTGCTTGTAATCGATGCTGGTCTTTTTGTAATAAACCTTTATGTACAATCAAGACGGTGTCGGCGGACTTCTCTTCAATACATCTTCACATCATCGATACTTAGTATACAACAAAGGTGCTGAAACATAGACCTTGAATGACCTGATTAGGTGGACAGCCCCTTTTTTCTCTGACCTCGTTATTTCAATCCATTCACAGACGTCTTCTACATGAAGATAAACATGAAGTGCTCACTCCATCATCAACACTGGAGAACGTGTGAAAATAACACTTCATACTAAAGTATGTATTTATTTCTCAGAATCAAAGCTTTCAATTAGTTGCGTGTGGAGCCTGTTCAGCTGGCAGGTCAAGATATGGCTGAGAGCAAGAAGGTAAAGTCGAGGGGAGAAACAAAAAGTTTTCTTGCACAAATTTGGAGGCTTATCTACTTCGACACGTGGCCTGAATTAATGGGAGGCAAGAAGGGCGCTTGATTTGCAGACGATAATCAGGCAGGTGGTCAAGGACTGACTGGAGTCTGTGTGTGTGTGTGTGTGTGTGTGTGTGTGTGTGTGTGTGTGTGTGTGTGTGTGTGTGTGTGTGTGTGTGTGTGTGTTCAAACAGGTGAGAGTTTAACAGACAAAGAGAAGCAGCTCTGTGGTTTGTTGTGTGTTGACAACTGAGGAGAATGAAGAAGCAGCAACAGGCGTATAGCGCGTGAAAGCTTCGAGCTGCGTGTGTGTTCGTACACGCACGACTGTGTGTAAAATTAGGAATTGGAGCAGGATGGAGAGGAGGATGTCTGCATTCAGTGTGGGTCAGCTCAGTGCGCAGCCTCCCTCCCTGTTTCCCCTCTGAGACTGCTATAAAAGAATATCCAATGTGGCTGCAGAGTGTGAGGGAGAGGCTGAGAGGACAAAAAGGAATGCAATATCACCGAGGCGTTAAGAGACAGTGGGTGGTATTTTATGTCAACAATTTCCACAAGCTCTATTCGAAAATACACAAATGTGCTTGCTCACAACCTGTGGAAGGGTGAAAGAGCTGGAGAAAGAAATAAGAGAGAGAAAGCAAGAAACGAATCATAGCCAAGGTAGAAACTCACATGGGATTGAGTTAAATTTGAGTCTGTTCTGCTGACAGGAAAAATTTGATTCTAAAAAAAAATAAATTCCCTCTCTGTCTCCTGGCTTTAGGTTTTTTAGATTCTAGCAAACGACTTGGGCAGAACAAGGAAATGAAGTACTACAGAATAAAGGGAATAAAAATATAACAAACAAAAACAAGGGCTACCATCATAAATACAAAGGACTAATTAAAAGCAAGTCCATATAAGTGTTTTCAAAAAGTTATTTGAATTTTCCATAGATTTTTTTCAAAGGCAGTCTGATCCTCATCCACAGCAGTAATCGAGTCTGACAGAAGGATAGTCAGGAGAGCTCTACCAAGCAACTCAACCTGCCCTCTGGATCATTCGGAATTAAAATACCATTATGGTCCGCATGCTCAATTTCAAGATGAGTTTTAAAAATTCATCATCTAAATGCTGGAATCAATCAAGAGACAGGTATAAACACCAAGTGAAACTAGGAAATGAGTGATGAGAGTCTCCCTGCCTATCAAACAGTAGGTTACTATGTGCAGGTTCAGAAATAGTTAAAATTAAACTTAAATTTCTTTGACTGAGACTTAAAAATTTTTCTCTGGGGCCTTTCAAAAGAACTGGCAGATTTGAAATTGGACTGTCGTTATTGTCATGAAATTAAACCCCTTGAAAAATGGCACAAGTTCAGCAAGTCTGAGGAATTGTAGTCCGCTGGTCTTTGTCATTGGTATTCATTGTATTGTGTTGATGAAAGTGGCAGAGACTTTGTGTCTGAGTTTACACTAATGGATACTTGGTCCAGAGTACATCAAAGAATTTCCAACACAAAGACATACAGTTACTCTCCCCTGCGAGAGCTGTGATGGACGTATTTTGAGAAAAGCTATTCAATTTTTGCTCATGAATAATTTCAAGGTTCAAATGAAAATCATTGAGAAAATCTGTGAGTTTGGAAATGTGTTTAAGTCAAGCCTGATGCTGCTTTAAAAATAAAAACTATAGATCATAGACTTCTCCACACTAGTGAGGCATTCGACTTATCGAATAGATCAATACGCTGTATTGGCCGAAACCCACAGCCTAAGTAGAAATATCTGGACTGCAAAAGTCAGATTTGTGCATCCCTACTTGATATCTTCATTATAATTGAAAAGAAAAACAAATCACGACGATACCATCCAACATCATCCCATGACGACTCTACCCTCATTAAAATCCTCCAGTGTTGAACAGTTTTACGTAGCATTTAACTAATTGGTCACTATCTCTGCACTGTTTCCGCATATCTGCCCAGACAAATTCAGAAGCGGAGTCACATCTGTGCCCCAGTATTGTCATCATCTGATTCGTGGCATGCGTTCCGCTCCATTTGACTCACATGGCACAGCTGTCCCAAACCTGGGTGTTGCCAAATCCTCTCTCAGCCGAGGAAAGCCCGTGGCTCCGATGAAGAGGGGGAAAAAAGAAAGGAGGAGGGGAGAGAACGACAAGAAGGGAAGGGGCTGAGTGAACGTGGAGGACTCGCAGAATTTTAAAAAAGGCGCCTTCAGGGGACAGAGGAGGCCGTTGCAACTTTCAGAGGAGCATCACACTAATGATTATCACTTAGTGTGAAGTGATGGGGCCATTTGGGAACTCCTACAGAGGAGAGAATAGAAAGTAGCAGTAGTTGTAACATCATTAAAAGCTGTTTAATTAACGATAAAGTGAATCATATTCAATTAGTTGCTGGAGCTAACAGATTTTATTATTCCTTATCTCAGCTTGTAAAAACAATAGTTCCACGGCTGAGTTTCCTGAGCTGTCAACCATCCAATGAGAGCTCCAGGAATCCAGGAACTGCAGAGTGTATAGGGTGACTTGAGTATTTGGGATGAGTAGAGAGAGGCAACCTATTCCAGCAAGAACACGTATTCATTAGTCACTTCTCTTACCAAGCAGATTAAATGAAGAGATGTGTTAGAAGGCATTTCAAAATGTCCTTGGATAATGGACTATTCAAAGACCACTCGCTGTATTAAAAATCTATTGAATTATTTAATAAACGAAGGTACAGTCGAGAGGACACACTAATGTCACAGTTTCTTCCGACAAATTACCAGTGAATCCAATCATCACTCAAACTCAGATGGGGCTAGTAGACTGAAATTACGAGAAAAGACGGAGGCGTCCTCACACCTCAAACACCTCTAGACTAACCTTGACACATAAACAAGCACACAACAATATTATAACAAGGCAATCTTCTTTCTCATACACACTCAATACTATTTAGTATAGCACAGATTTAACATTTACAAACTAATAAACTTAATGTGATGTATATTTGTCAGTCAAACATAAATGAAACAAGACTGAAATTGAAGTAATGGTTCTAATAACCCCAATAACCATATTTATACATTTATAATCAATAAATCCAATATGTTTCAAATTCATAAGAACCAGGTTTATGTATAAATTATAACTAAAGGCTGTTTGTTTGAAATCACAATAAGTGCATTGGTTCGTTGATGTTAAATCTGTGTAATCAAAACGGATGGAAATGTGATATATGCAATTAAAATACAAACATCTTAAATTATGACTCAATATTTACACACACACACACACACACACACACACCTCTATTTTAGAGAAGAACATACAGACATCCAGAGAAGCACACACACACACACACACACACTCCAGGCTCTGTGGTGTGTTTGTGTCTCACCTCATCTCTGCACCATCTCTCAGGGTTGAATATTCAGTGAGATGAGGCTGCCATTAACCACAGAGCCTGCCAAAAACACGGAGGCCTGAGGGCCAACACACAATGAAGCTCATCCTCACCATCAATACGGTGAGTCCAATGAAATTCAAGCTGTCATGCCATTTTACAACAAACACACACGCACACTTTTCACCCACAAACACGTGTATGCTTCAGCAAAAGATTTGATCAGACACAGCAACATGCTCCATGCACACCAGTGAATCACTGTACATCTGTTAGTGAGTTTCCCTGATAAATGACAACCACATGCTGCATTTTCAATCCAACTCCATCAGTCTGACAACTGTGCGATGCCTTCATTAACACTAACTGGCATCTGCAAGTCCCTGAAACACAAAACAAGATTTGAGCCGAGAGCCAGACTGCACCAAAAGCAACCAGTGGTGGAAAAGTGCATGTACTCAAGTACTGTCCTACAAAGTTCAAGTTCAAAGGTCTTTATTTGTTACGTACTCATACAGGATGCGCAGTGAAATCTTTTTGTGACATGTGCTGTACTTCTGTTCTCAAATTCAAAAAATACAATATAAAATATAAAATGCAGTGCAATGGAATAGAATAAAATAGAATTTAATACAATGAAATACAATGACGTACTTGTTCTTTACTTGAGTACTTCATAGTTCAAATCTCTACATATTAGAAGGTAAAATTATTGCACCTTTTACTCCATTCGAAAGCTTAAGTTAATAGCTACTTTTAATATGTAGATTTTTCACAGTGGTCAATATAATGGATCATTTTAAAATAGAACACATTGTTAAAGATTAAACAAGCTATGGCACAGACTAATGTACTGCAGTTAGTTAGTCTTATCCTTGGAAGTAACTCTACATTAGGTATTATAGCTGTCCAGACATGTTTGCAAACAACGTAAGCAAATGCATTATTTATTTAATTCTTTTGATTCTTGGTCATGTATAGTTTTAAGGCAAAAAACCCCCCAAAACTTGTCATTCAAGTCCCATTTTGGCATACCAAGAAATCGAAAGCTTTAAGCTAAGCTCGAGTATATTCCCTTAAAAAAAAGGATAATCTCCTTAAAAACACAACATAACACAAACTCTGTGCTTGTTGCTTCATCTATAATTTATTGCTTTCCTGCAAAAGGAGCATTGTTGTTTCAATTGAATCATTGTCAGCATTTAATTTTGCTTAATGCCACTTTTATTTGGATGGATGAAGCTTCATCAGTGATGGCTATAGGTTGCCAGGGGTTTAAATCTACCAAAAGCCACACTTTGGCACTGCCAAGGCAACAAATGGAGCAAATTAAGTTCACAGAATTTGTCACAAGACGGCTTGAAAGATACACTGAGCCAAATCAGCACTGATCCAAAATCTTCTCATAAATATTACACGGTTATGCAACAGCCCATCTTTACTGAATTTAATTTGCTGCTTACCACGTGTGCACCTCTGCTATTTATTTGAATCTCAGAAAAATCAATTGGTCACTGGAGCACTGAAACCAAAGCAATGAAGGCTGTGGAGTTCTATAGGCACATCTACACACTGCAGGGGTAGTTGCAGAAAGTTGAGCTTTCATGAATATATGCATCACAGCGCAAACAAGCATGCCCTCATAAATGGTCTATTTTGAGTCTCTTTCATAAGTTGACCCTCAGCAGCTTGGTTGAGGCAGGAGGTGAAAATACATGAATACAATAGTGTGTTAGAATATATTATTATTATTCAACAAAATATATATTTTTTATTTTGGGACGATAAATATACTCACTGGAAACACACTGACACGTGATAAATTTAAGGAAATACCTACATTAAGTGTTTTGGTAAGGTACATACTCCCCGATCGTCTTTAATGCATCCTTGAAATGACTCTTCAATTCTCTGGAACTCTACAGGTTGGATGAAACAGCAATCTTCCAAAAAATATAGTATATTCCCTCATTTGGTGTTTTCATGATGGTGGTGGCGAGCGCTCTCTAACACATCAGTTTAAAATCTCCTAAAGGTGATTGAGATCTGGTGACTGCAAAGACCATAGTATATGATTCACCTCATTTTCATACTCCATTCCATTGTCCATTCTGCATGCTCTACCCACACCCCACAGAATGTTCTGCAATGTTCTGTCGCTGTGAAGGCATCTGACTTGGACAAACTCCTGCTGCGTTTGTCATATGTGAAAGGCAAATTCCGGAAAATGTCCGGACCGATTTTTTACAGACTTATGTCACAAAACAGCTTTGGTTTCTTGGTCATTGTAAACTGGCGCATGAGAATAAGTGTTATGTGTCACACTGATTAAAATCAAGCTGTTTCTCTCACTGCACACCAATGACAAATTGAGGGCGAAAAAAACAGACAGTAGACTTTCAGATATACGCTCGAGAGGAGGAGGTGTTAGAGGAGAAGACCGTGACTAAAACACGATGAAAAACACCAACTCTGAATTCTGCTCACGTCAGATAATCACACATGGTTCCTCCAAGGATGCAGTATGGTAGAGGGGAAAAAACAGTTGAATGATGCTTCTGTACAAAAATTAACTTTTTGGTGCCAAGTGAAACTGCTAATCTGTACTCTGCTTATGTTTCTGGCAGTGTTTCTACAGAGGCATGATGATATTTGGTAGTAGGATTTTAGACCTTTTGCTTGGGAATGTGAGAACTGTGATGTAAGACCACAGACTGTTTGACATGACGTGGCACTCACAGCCTCCTGTAACTCCAGAATTACATAATTTATGATTGATCAAAGTAAGAGCTGTCCGGCTTTGCTGCTGTGGTCTAAGATACTATTGTTGTGTGCTTCAGGTATTTTGTGGCTTTGGACTGAACAAGACAAGGCAATAGGAGACTGATTCAGTACAATTAATGACTGGTCACTAATGTAGCTCTAGCCTGAGTTCAGTCAGGAAGACTACTACGCTCATGCATGCTTCGGTTGTAGTTAAATTCTCATTCATCCTGCCTTTCCTCCTCTCACGCATTCACAATACCAGTTTCACTTTAGTGAACAGCTGGTCATCAGATGGTCTTATCTACAGCATCCAAAAGCATTGCTATCAGCTCGTTGCTGTCTGTCTGTCTGCCTGAGTTCTCTCATGCTGCCGTGACAAGCGCCCTCCAACACCCATGTCTCCGCAGACTCTTCAGGTTCATCTCTTCATCAACCACCATCACCATCACTGTCTGGACTCCATGGGGGGATTTATTTTGCTGCTGCTCAGCCCAGACGCCCTCGACTACATTGTCTCCCCATGGAGCCTGAGCACCAAAGACTCTATCAAGAATTGTGTTTTAATAGTAAGAAGACAAATAAACATTCCTAGAGTCACTGGCCCTGTTGTTGGCAAACTCAGGCAGCTGGCAGTCCAGCAAGTGAAGCCCATTGGATGCCATGACAAAGCCCCGGTTCTTGCCTTCCTCTTGGCTGGTGCCAGCCGGGCCGGCTGGTTTTACGTTTGGTCCAGACAACATCTGGCAACCTGACACATCCAGAAGGTTCTGTCTCAATCTCCTCTGTCCCCTGGGTGTAGACGCTGCCAGGCCTGTCGCTCCACCCACCGTCCCCCTCTCCTCATCCCGAGCCCAGCTACGACCTGCTGCAGTTGGACCTCGGCGCGCTCCTTCCCCTGTGGCTGGCTTCTGATCAAATACAGCCACAGTTGGCAGACAGCACCCGCAGTTATGATATTATGAGACAGCAGCAGACCTTTCGAGATCTCATTGAGCGGTCACTTATCTGGGGTGGGTCCCAGGATTCGTCTGAGAATGTTAAATAGGAATGACTGCTTCAATTTCCATGTGAAAAAAACGTTAAACATTCTGGATAACAACATAGTTTGCTTGCTAGATTTGCTCACAAAATCCATGTAATGTCTAAATCTACATGTGGGATACGTTTGTATATCAAAACATGATATTATATTGACAATGATTTTAAGTGTGTTACAGTTTGTGTGTACTTTTAGAAATAGGAGGCCACAACAAACGGACCTGTAACCTGTGACAAAATAATTAATATATATATATATATAATTCAAATTAGCTATTAAGAGTCATGCACTCTCACTTAAATAAATACTACAATAATAATCCATGCTACTATCACAGTTTATGAGTAAAATCCTATTTAAAGTTTTGGTATTTTCCAATCAATATTGTCATGTATGGTTACATATACTCATCATGGGCATGAATGACATGGTAATATTTGGGTTTCAGTTATTTATTTGAACTGTTCTTTCTCTGCAGCTGAATGAGTGAACACCGTGCTTTTTCTTGGGGGGAAACATGCAAAAGTTTTAATTGGGTTTTCTGAAATCAGAGTAGAAATATGGTCCAATGTCCCTCTGCACCGACCCATTGACCTCTTGGCTTAATTGGTGGAGCTCAATTAAATTAGTTGGTTTTCCTGATATGTACATATTTTCAACAGTTCTTTGGGACGTCCATTCCAAAGGCCTTGTATTAGCCTGCTGTTTAATCTATATCACAGCCAGCTTTGGTGTGTTTGTTCTGGGCTATTGTTCATGTGAGGCAAAAGAGTATTGACAACAGAAATGCATGAACATCATCAAACAGAATCGACACCGCATCATCTTCTTGCTTGAACACTCGTGGGATGGGCCTATTTTGTTTCAGAGGTTAATTCATTTTCATTTGTTTTATTTGAAGGGGGAGTTTGGTTTTATGATCACAGAGCTGAAGGACAGGACCAAGAGGCTGTGCCGTGCTTTCCTCATATAGCCCTCCAAACTCTGGCTAGTTATTAAAACATAGAAAGAGATAAAACACCCCCAGCTAATAACATCCATCATTGTTGTGCTCATGGGCCTGTCTATGGGCTGAGCGTATTTTATATTACTCAACAACTGGGGCAGGGAGGAGAAGGGTCACTGGCACACTAACTGCATTCGAAGCATTTCAATCACAGTGAGTTAAAACAATTTTTCCCTGCAGATATAGTTGTTTTTTTTAATTATCTATAAGAACATTGACAACAAAGCAAACATGCATAATTACACACACTGACACTGACTCACTCCCAGTCTTATGGGCAGGCGCTGATTGTGGACCATGGTGTTTGTGGACAGTCATTCCCTATGGCAGCATGTGAATTACATAATGGTAACCTGTGAGCCACCCTTCTTGTTTTCATTTATGGACATGTCATTAGGAGACTGTTTATTGGACCTTATTGCCCTCCCACAATGATGCATTGCTCACAGCCCAGAGAGAGAGAGAGAGAGAGGTAGCATATTGTTCAGAAAAAAAACTCAAGTGTGAGTAAGTAAAACAAAAAAAAAAGTGGTTGGGAGAGATATGAAATGCATCGATATACAGTAAATCTGAGTGAAAAAGGTAAATGTTCCACATCTGAAGATACTGTTGGGTGTCATGTGGAAAATGCCAAGTCTCAGGTTATCACAAAGCTCAGAAGAAGTTAACATGTATCCAATTACTTTTCCTTCCCATGTCCCTGGCCACCTCTTCCAAGGTGAGCACTTCAAGAGTCAAATAACATTCCCAAGACAGACAGAGATTAAGTTCTTTCCAATTTGAACTGCGTGATTCTCTTGACTGCCTCTGCTCCGCGCCACACTCCACATCAAAGGGATAGGCAGACTTTCCAACAAAGTCAATCAGTCCTTTTTATTCTCTTAGTTTTTTTAGGGGAAGGCAGCTGTCCCACATCCAGCATGACAGCAGCATAAAGAGCCAATAATGCTGTGCGTGTGGAGAAATGATTATCTAATTTTACGACTTGGATGCGTCAAACGGCTTAGAAATTGAAGAGGGCAAAGATTACTGTGTTTGGTTGCTATAGCATATCCTCCTCCGCCATATCATTTCAAAAAGGCTAATCATGAGTTGGGCGCATGTCTGTGTGGTACAAAATCCTGCCTCAGTGAGCAAACAAACACGACACTTTGTGAGTTGTCACGTTGAAGCGGAGTTGTACTGCCTTACAATAAAAGTGGGTGGTGAAGATAAACTCCATATAACCGCATGTAATACAGAGCCCGACGCCTGATATTAAAGTGAATCTATAATACGTTGGCTGGTCGCACAGACATGTGGCAAAACCCCTGCCAGGCAACTCAGACATTGAGATGAATATACTATCAAGTATGCAGTTTCCAATGTGTTTAATGGACATTCAGGAAATACTTGATAGATGATCTTACTTTAAGTACAAGTTCCACCTCGTTGTGTAAGATAGTTTGACTCAAATGTCAAATGAAAGTGGTGGGTAGGCAGACTCAGACATGTTTAATTGCATTGCTCCCCATTACATGTGTAACTTGTCCAAATCAAAGAAATGAAATCTGAAAATGAACTCATGACAAGCCAAATAAAAGACACATGTTCACAGCGGCACAGTCTCACTTTGTTCTTTCTCCTCAACAAAAAAAAAGAAATGCTACTGAATATATAGGGTGTTCAATTAACGCCTATACTCCTTCAGCCTGTATCAGTATTTACTGAGGGATGAAACCTACAGTGACCGTAACACCAGGAAATCTAAATTATCATTTCGCTCCCTTCCCAATCTCACTCCATTTCTAAATCACTATCTGTAAGGTATGCATCTCAACAGATTTTACTAACAAACAATAAGCTATCAAACTTAACATTTCAACTAAAAAGAAACCCCCACCAGTTGGTTTAACCCATGATGTCAACGATGACATCACCAACACTATAAAAACCAGGAGATTCTGGGCGGGGCCTCGCTACCAACAGACCTGCGTGGTGGCCCTGAACAAAGGAACAAACAATTGTAAGTATGGACAGAGAAACAAACAATTCAACAATTTCCGAACCTGCAACTTCATAAAGATAACTGGAAGTAACAATTGGCTGTGTGTTTGCTTTAACTTACATATACTTTGATGTGAACAGTAACATAATGCTAACACAAACAAACTCGGGATAGTGAGTGAAGCAAGGTTACCTTAGCAATGCTAAAGTAATGCAAAATGAACACGTAGAAAAAAACATGACAATGTGCAAGATGACTTGTAGAAAGGGACGTGAGGTGAGTACAGAGATCTCACCTACTTTGTCACACGTTGTCAGTCCAAGAGGAGAAATCTGTGCTTCACCATTGGTTTTTTGTCGTTTGCACTATTCAACCAGCCTGTCTGTTGGAGGGAAGGGGCAGGTCCTGTGACAAAGGTGGAGGTGGTTTAGGTGTTTGAATGAGTCAATCAAATGTCGAACTTTTACACAAGAGACCACCGTTTGCTTCCTGTTTCCCAGCAACAATGTTGTGTGTTTATTCCTCAAACAATGACCATTGTCATTTCCAAACCTTAATCAAGTGGATTTTACGCATAACAATGAACCAGGCACACAATTGAATTCACCCATGCAGTGCCTTTAATCTATTGTGTTGCATCATGTGTCATTAATTTATCATATCATATTTGCATCTTAAATTGAAATGACTAACTAGTTAAGTACTAACTAGAAAAATGATCACTATTTTCACTATTTCACTCTGAAATGTAGTTGAGCAAAAGTTTACCATGAATTGGAAAGTAGAGTACCAAAAAAAAAATTTAAATCACAGAATTCGAGTACATGTACGGTTACTTTCTGGTATATATAGCAATTGTATTTTCACAAGAAGCCAATAAACAATTACCTTAACAAGACAACCAAGAGAAAGTGGGCTACAGAGCCAATTTAACCAATAACACTCAAAAATATATGCACCTAATAAACTGTGCCAAAAAGCAATCGGCAAGAAAAACAAGCTTAGAAACTGAGTAAAGAAATTCACAATTAGTGCCAATACAAATACACAGGTAGAGAGCATCTGTTGAAGAGCAGAGATGAGCAGCTAGCAGATGCCAAGACATCATCCACAAGCAGATCTGCAGAAGACCAGCCAGCAGCATTTTGCCAAGCACACAAACAGCGACTGAGCACAATGTCCCCCTGGCTTTAGGTGGCGGTGGAGGCCAACAGATGATAAGAATGAGGTTTCTGATAGTGGCAGCAGGAGCCGGCAATGTGTCACAAACAGGATTATTACCCATTGAAGTCGTCCTGAAGCGACATCACTGTTGGCGGGCGAGATTGCTTTTGACACGCTAGAGCAACAATGCAGATAAGTGCAGTGGGAGAGCAGAGTTGTCGAAAACAGCCCGGCTGCAAGTGCAAAAGAGTGAAGTGAAAGTTTGAACTGCAAAGGTGTGCGTTGGTATGTCGTGCGAGTGCTGCACCATCACTCAACTGTTTGGCCTGTAAGCTTCTTTATGCATCTCCCTTCACTGTCATGATTCCTAGGTTTTTCCCACGGTGGCCTTGAAGTGCTAACAACAGCAAAACACGAGAGCAAATCACTGTGGTGAAGTTCGTTTTAAGTTGGAAATAAAACTAAACTAAACGTTAACTTAAGCGTTGTAAATGACAGACAGTGCAACCGATCAGGAAGAGGATCAGTGTCCAATACATACCTACCCTTTCCGTTTCAGTCTCACCAATGCTGTCGTGTTGTGGTAATTTGCTCCTGCAGTTTGCACTTCATTGCCAATGTATTTTCCTCCTCTATTTTCTGCGACCACTTTTTTTTTATCATGAACATTGTTTCTTTTTATAGTGTGCATCTGTGTGCAATTTTAAAAACTTTTGATTCTACAAAAACAAGAGATTTGGTTCATGAACAGCCACATCATTAAAGGCTCTTATGACAAGGCTTTTGGTTCAATTGCGGGGATTTTGAGTGAGTGTGTCTAAACCTTTTTTTTTTTATTTAGTTCACTCAGCCTGTGCATGTCGGCGCATTTGTGAAAGTGGGTGTGTGCATTTCTGAAAATGATCTTGTTTGATATTTGTTATTTTGTTTGTGCACAATAGTGCCTGATGCCCTGTATTACTGAATCTGACTCACATATTTTTCACATTTGTTCTGTGTCTTTTGTGTTCTGAATGCGGCGTGTGCTGCTGTGTGTGTTGTTCCTGCGTGTGTGGGAGTCTTTCAGGCCACTGGCAGCTCTGCTGGACACAGAATCACAGGAGTGTTGGCCACAAGCGTGCCGCTGAGCGAGTAGCGAGCAGCAGGTGGGCCTGATGGAGGAATGAGAGATGGAGGGAATGGTGAGTGTTTCAGACACTGTGACCAGCTGAGCGGTGGGGTGGGGCCGCGTCATGCCTTGTGCGCGTGGCTCCAGTCGTGCTCAGGGTTCTCAGTCGTGTAGTGGATTCGCTGCTAAAACTCCACGGCAGTAGAATACAACACAATAGCGAACAAGAACGCATGAGCACGCAGGATGATGAAGGGCAGTGAATCATACACCTTAAGGTTCCTAATTCACCCAAAAGCATTACTGTCATTACCAGCTGGTGATGAGAGCTGCTAAGCCCCTTTATGGCGTCATTACCATTGGGGGCGTAAGCCTATTCATGAGAAGTTTTACTTATGAAATTGTCTCAACAAAACCCAAAAATGTTTGCAAAAGAGAAGCATTTATTTCACTGTTGTTGCACAGCAATTCTATTTGTCTGGACACTGAGCAAAAATCAGTGCCTCTGTTTGTATGGACGGAAATTCCGATTGCCTCTTGTAAGGTGCTAAGCAAGTTCTGAAGCGAGTTAATTTAGATGGGAAACTCAACTTGGGATAAGAGTTCAATCCCCGCCGACTTCTTAACCCTTGTCGAAGGGGCTTAAAAGAGTAGAGTTAGTTCACCCCAGCGCTCACCAGTTGCAACATGAAAGAGAAATAACTTCATCCCATCAACTTTGAAGTGAAAGTTGTCATCTCTGCTCAGTATTTAGTACTCCCGCTTCCCATCTGCCTGCCACGCACACTCATAGGTGTGTGTGTGTGTGTGTGTGTGTGTGTGTGTGTGTGTGTGTGTGTGTGTGTGTGTGTGTGTGTGTGTGTGTGTGTGTGTGTGTGTGTGTGTGTGTGTGTGTGTGTGTGTGTGTGTGTGTGTGTGTGTGTGTGTGTGTGTGTGTGTGTGTGTGTGTGTGTGTGTGGTGTCACGGAGGAGATAAGGTTGCCATGGTGATTGCCAGTCGCTCTCTCCCAGGAGACCTGTCATATAAGACACCTCTTAAGCAGTGACTTCACTGTGCGCCCATTTTGCGCAGTGTGCATTAATGCCGGCTGACATTTAGCTCTCAGGCCGCGCAAACTGACAAGGCCAAGGCAGCTGTGATGGACAGCACGAGAGGGCATCCCGCGTGGGCTATCACTGTCCCACTCCAGCAGATTTCAAGGGAAACATTTTGAAGAAATAAAGATTGATGAGGCAGGGGTTTTTTTATTTCGTTTTTTTTTTTTTTAATACACTTGTCTCCGTGCTTGTTATCTGCTGTGCTGAGCGTGATTCACAATCTGAAGTGAGGCGACGTCTGGCTTTGAAGTTTTTCACATTCTACAAGTCTTAGCAGGTATCTGACAGACGCCCGCTCCCTTGTTTTAGTTTGACAAAACACAAAGGCAGCTCCAAACAAACAAAACCCGCTGTGATACTCTTCGCTGTGTCATATTGTGGAAAAGAGGATCATGGCTTCATCTGCTGCCAACACGCGTTTGCCTTCATTTTTCTAAATATATAGAAGCGATAACCTCAAATCATGTTGCACATGCAACAGCACAGCACTACTATGAACTTGGCTGCAGAAGGAAGCCTCTCCTTTTTTCTGAATATCGTTCTCTCTCTTCGGGTTATTTCGAGAAGAGATCCCATCCTGGAACGACTTTGAGATTGTTTTCTTCGAAGGTTTGACAAGTTTCCACATGAAACATTATCTTGGGGTGAGATTGGTGTCAGGAGGGATTGGATTTTAATATTAGAAAGAAAAAGGCTGATGTTTTGACATATTGTTTCCCCCTTTGGATGGATACAGTTGTCCCACTTGGACTGCAATTCTTTAACTCGGGAATTGAAACAGACACAACCACAAACCAGACATGGCATTTTTTCACTTGTTGTTCATGCGGAAATATTATCCAACCGTTTCAAAATAACCGGCAGCCAGATTGATGCACCAACAATCATTCTCGGTAATATTTACGTTGGGTTTATTCCAAGCAGGACCCAAATAGAGACGAGAGGCAGGTCGATGAAAACAGGACATAGACTTTGGTGGCAGCAAGGCGGGTACAGAAAACTGAGGATATCCACACACAAACAAGAGTTCTCAGAAAGACCTCCGCCAAGGAGGACCAATCCCTCACCTACTATATATACTGTTTTCACCTAAAACTGTATTTTAATTTTCAATAAATGTATCCTCACAGCAACATGGCTCAAAGTCGTGTCTTATCAAACACACACGGCACAAATACAGTCACGTGTACGACTTCACCAGGGCCACGGATCACGCTGTGCACAGAACTGAACTATGTTTCTGGCGAGGTAGATCCGTACTGACGAACGGGCCCTGGGAACCGGTTTTTAACGCAGGTCACACCGCCAACCCCTCCCATTTGATGTGTGGACTTAAAAACTGGATTTGCAAATGCTCCAAGTTTGACCGCAGACCAACAAGTGTGCGCCTCTTTGAAGAATTCAGTTCAAACTAAATTCGCCCCAGTGTGTGTAATGCAGACAGGTGTCGGGGTCACCAGTCATGACTCACAACATGGTTGGTTGTACGGATGTTGTCTCTCTCTCTCTCTCTCTCTCTCTCCCCCCCTCTCTCTCTCTCTGACGTCCTCTAAGCCTCGGCCGCCTTTCACCGGCTCGTGAACAGTCCACGAGACGTGCCCGTGCAGCATGACTCGAGTCACCCGGGATTTGATGACGCGCGCTGAAGCCGAACAACCCGGGAGCGCGGATGATGAGCGGAGGCGCCAGTGCGCGCATCCCCTCAACAATCCGTCCGAGCGGCGTCGCTGTCTCTTCAGCAGCGCTCGGCGACCGGTGCGCAGAGGCGAGGCGAGCGGAACCGACGTCTTGTGCAGGATATTGTGGATATCTCCTTACTCGCATAGAGACCAAGACAACTTTTTTTTCCCCCCTCTCAGGAAAGGAGAGTTTATATATATATATACATTTTTTTCTTTTCTTCCAACCACGTGGTGAAAGTAAGAATTGACCTGTGTTTGTCTTTCCCACCCCGGGACAGGACTGTCCACGGGTTGATTAGTTTTTCCTCCATAAACTTAGTTCGATTATTATTATTTTTTTTTTTGATCACACTTTGGAATTCCAGAAAGACGTCTGCAAAGACTTGAACAATTGAGCTGCTGTCGAAAGAAGTTCATCAAACGTTAAGTTATTTTTGGAGTCTTCTTTTATTTTTATTTTTTAAATTGTTTTGCTGTAATACGTGGGATTTCTATATCTAGTCGGGATGCTGACTTTAGTAGTTGCAATGCTGCACCTGGTCAGTGGCCACACGGTGCGCACCCAGGACGCTACAGGTAGCCGCTTCGTCTGCAACGCCATCCCCCCGGGCGCAGAGCCGGGCTGCGGTTACGTTTCCACGGGGAGCCGCGTCCAGAGCAGCAGCCCCGCGGAGGACGAGCTGCGGATCACGATCATTCAGCTGCGGGAGACCATCCTGCAGCAGAAGGAGACCATCGTGAGCCAGCAGGGGACCATCAAGGAGCTCAACTCCAAGCTGGCGCGCTGCGAGGCGGCGGCCGAGGTGACGCCGCAGGGCAAGTCGCGGGGTCAGGGCTCCAGACGGAAGGAGTACGGCAAGAACACCATGGGGGACCTGCCCCGGGACCCCGGCGAGAGCATAGACCAGCTGGGCAAGACCATGCAGAGCCTCAAGGGTCGGCTGGAGAGCTTGGAGGTGAGATGGCACAAGCGCGCAGCTCCTGCGTAAACGTAGCAGGGAACCACTTGTCTTCTCTTTTCCATCCAAAGCAAAACTGTTTATATTGCCCATCAATATAACCAGCTGCCTGATATTGTCCATGCATCGCAGCAACGTGTTTCAAACCGTTTCACCATGTAATATAAGTCACTATGGAGCTCTGCATACACGTGAGAGATATCACTCCGCGCTGCAGGAGACCTCTCAGGGGAATCGTGAGATCAAAGGGGTCACGTAATAGACCTGTCTTATCAATAGTTTTCTTTTTAGACATTAAAAGATAACTGTTGGTGGAACCAACTGAATGAGAGGAATCAGTAAGAAGTGAGCAGCAAAAAAAAATTAGGTCTTGTCAAAGGTGCAATCATACATGTGGTGCAGAGATTTGCAATGCATCCTTGAATTATTTATGAGTACTGTGTGTGTGTGTGTGTGTGTGTGTGTGTGTGTGTGTGTGTGTGTGTGTGTGTGTGTGTGTGTGTGTGTGTGTGTGTGTGTGTGTGTGTGTGTGTGTGTGTGTGTGTGTGTGTGTGTGTGTGTGTGTGTGTGTGTGTGTGTGTGTGTGTGAGATCCGCGGCAGCTGACAAAATCATTCCCGCAGGTTTCACCCACATCAGAGCACTGAAATTTTTAGTGGAATCAAGTGCCTCGTGATTTAGGTGATCATAATCCTGTTGACCTGAAAGAGCTCTGCATCTCAGCGAGCGCCAGAGACCTCAGTCCTGCTGGATGCGTTAATTTCATAGAGACTCAGAGATCACATTCGACTGATATTGAGGTCACCTATAGTAGAGTGCTTTAAATACGGTGGAAGGTTGAAATAAGCCCTGGCTTTATCTCTTATGTCACATCGGCAGCGTAGCACATTTTCCACCATCAGCCCTGATATAATAAACAATGGCAATAATCTTTACTTATATTCAAGGTTATTTCTATGTACAGTGTGCTGCATTGCCGATCCATCCATCTCTCTATCCCCTCCCTCTTCTATCTCTCCCTCTCTCCTTGATTGGAAGCCTTAATACCTTGATCAAATCAAGCCACACACTGCAGCTGTGCAGGATACATATTACATTGCATTTTAATTACACATGTATTGATCTGCATCTGCTTTACATAATGGTTATTGTACGTCTGGTGTTGCTGATAGCATATGGGTCCCTGGAGCAGGACCACTCTCACTAATCAAACTCATCTGAATATGTCAACAGTTGCATTCGGGACCTTGCAATTGCTCTTTGGTGGCACAAGAAGTCAAGAAAGATTGATTCAACTTGGTGAATGTGTCACAAATCTGGTCTGAATCCCCAAAGTGAACCAGATGACAGGGAAACATCAATAGTTTAGAAATTAACTTCCTTCTTTTTTGTGTACCACCTCTGGGCACGCACAGCAGTTGTCCCGGTTTACAAAAACCATCAGCGATCAAGCCTGGTGTGAACTCTTAGTGACATGTCACATGTGGCGCCTACCTTTAATACCCAGCCCGGCCCACGGGTGTTTGGCAGGTCACCAATCAGTGCCTGCCACGGGGACACACTGTCTTCATTTTGATATTGCGATCAAAAACAATGGAGCAAAAAGGATATCAGGCGGAAAAAGGGAGATGAGATCAGTGATCAGATCGACTGCATGTCCTTATAAAAAAAAAAACCCTTAGTGGCTGTTTGAGTGCACAAGATTAACTGGATAAAAGCAGAAATGTCTTAAATCGTCATTATAGTGGTAAAACTGATTTTGCAGCGTAATGGTGATAGAAAAACGACACCACCCAAGCCTATCTTGGTCCCTTTAAGCCTCGAATTCACCTTGTTATCCTCTTGGCCACCGGGACAGTTGTTCCAGGACGTCGACTTGGGAGGCTTCTGGAATGACGTGCAGTTTGCCGCCTACTTATCAATATTAAAGGATGTTTAACTCAAGGTTATTTGTTCAAATTGGGATTTTTACAATTGTGTTCTGCTTTGGACAGTAGCCAGGCCGCTGGCCGTGAGTTAACCACAAAGCTAACAGTCGCTAGTTAACGGCAGGAGCATAGACTTTATATTAAAATGGACGTGGTCACCGGGTCTGGAAAATGAAGCCATTGCGGAAGTGCATGAAGTCCTGTATTCTCTGGAATGACTAGCAGACGTTTGACTCCACTGGCTGCTTAAAAATAATGATTCTAATTCTCACTCTATTCATAACGTCAGTAAACATTTTCCTGAGGATTTTAGTGTCTCGATCTCTAGTTTCAAGTCTTCTTCAATACAGCATGATGTTCATTTTTCAGGCATGGTACGCATTGCAGCGCGGACGCAGCGGCAATTGACGTCTAGTGCCGTCCAATCGGTGCATGGTTGCAGGTGTAGATGGGCGCGCAGTGGACGAGCTCCTACGCCTGCTTCCCAAAAAAAATGGCGCTTGTCGAAATGCAAAACTCGAGTTTTCAAAACTGCAATCCACGGAACCAATGGCTGATGTCACGGTCTGTTGCCACTTGGCTATTGGAGCCCGAAAACAAAGTAGGAGCTTCGGTGTACATACTTCTTTCTTCAGAGTGGTGTTGACAACTTCCCCCGGAGATGACTCTGAGGAGAAGTACCTACATCCTGCTACTGCAATGTCTTCACGACCGTGACCACCTGCAAATGCTGGGGCACGAAAGTTATCTGTTGCCTCTTTGAATATCCATCTATCTGTCTGTCTGTCTGTCTGAAATTCCCTGCTCTCTTTCTTTCTCTGCCTCCCAGCAGCAGGGTTTGCGTCTCCCCAGCACAAATGTGTCAGCTGGAGGTGTCTCTGCCCTGGCTCCCCTGCCACCCGAGCTGCGGGAGCTGCTGCGGCAGCGTCTGGGGGCGCTGGAGACGCAGCTCCTCCGGAAGGTGGCGGAGCTGGAGGAGGAGAAGAGCCAGCTCTACAATGAAACAGCAGCCCACCGCCAACGCACCGAGAGCGCTCTCAATTCCCTCCTGGAGAGGATCACCGAGCTCGAGAACAGTAAGCGATACAATGAGTGCTGTGAAACGTTGGTCGGATTTAGAAACCTGATTTAATTTTTTACATTTTCTTTGCCTGCCAGATTTAGCACTAATTAGTCAATCCCTGTGCAAATTTCTGATGATGCAAGTAAAAACCGCCGTTTTTATTTTCTCAGAGCCATTCTTGAAGCAGCTCCTAGTCTTGAAAATGAGGCTAGGAAATCAACACTGAATGTTTAATTAGAGCAGGAAATATTAGAGTGATGTCCACACTCGGGGCTAGCCCTTTGATGTTAGATGTCAAAGTAACACGGCCCAAAGGAAAATTATTTTTAGCACATTATCTCACCACTCACTGGACATTTGCATGTCCCCTAAGGCTCAGGTGAATATCCGTCAGTGCACTGACTGCTCAAACATGCGCGCTTCAGTTTACCGAAACCACAGTTAAATTCTTTAGATGTAAAGGAGATGGATTCAATATTATCAACCACCAACCACTTGTACAATAAAGTATAATAAGCCAATACAGTAGCCTGTAAATAAATACTACCTTACTGGCTTGGTATAGGCTCTGCATATAGAGGAACCCCGGAGCAAACATGAGCCAATGTTAAACCCCTTAGTCTTTTACAGCTGCACCATATATACTGAGAGAAATCTTGGAATATTCTGCTCAGCACAGATAAAACTGTGGTTCCACTACATAAAATTATGCAGCTTGTTTCCTTGGTAAAATAAAAAAAAAAAACCCTTTCTCTTTTTTTGTTTGTCATCATTTTCTCTAAAGAGCGAGTCTCTCTCTCTCTCTCTCTCTCTCTCTCTCTCTCTCTCTCTCTCTCTCTCTCTCTCTCTCTCTCTCTCTCTCTCTCTCTCTCTCTCTCTCTCTCTCTGTGTGTGGCATCCTTGTTTACTCCGTTTCTTCTTTATTCAGTGTCTTTTAAATATTAAAACTCTTGCAATCTTTCTTTCGCTCACCACCAGCCGCTGCATTATTTATAAAATGTGATCCAGTTTCAACAGACCCAGTATGAAGCAGGGTCAGTTGAAGTGACCCTGCCACAGCTGACCCAGTGTAAAACCCTTGAGTGAACTGAAGCAGCATTGCAAAAAGCCCAATAATAACAATAAGTTATTCTTTATGTTGTGGGAATGCATTTGGCACATTGTTTTTGTCATCTTGCAGCTCACAGATATGGTTGACAGAATTACCAAAACTATCCAACCCAGTCTCCTTCCGCACTTCTTTGCCAATTATGTTGTGTTGGAAACAAAATCATTGGCTGGATTATGTGGAGAGTTGACATTTTCACTTGAATTTACTTGAATGGCAGCAGAGTTGACAGGAGGTGGTTGGTTGCCTTGCTCCTCTTTCCTGTTATTGCTGCAACCACCCTCAGACACTTCTTGAGGACTTTCTTCATTGAATCATAACAATAAATATATCGTAAATGTACATTTTTATCCTCAAAAAATTGATCATGTGTAATCATTATCTCATCAATCAACAGGTAATAATGCCTTCAAGTCACCAGAGGACTTCAAGGTGTCCCTCCCTCTTCGTACTAACTACCTGTATGGGCGCATCAAGAAAAGCCTCCCGGAAATGTACGCCTTCACTGTGTGCATGTGGCTCAAGTCCAGCGCCAGTCCCGGCATAGGAACCCCGTTCTCCTATGGCGTGCCAGGGCAGGCCAACGAGATAGTCCTCATCGAGTGGGGCAATAACCCCATCGAGCTACTCGTCAATGATAAGGTGGGTCCATAGTAATGACAAACTGGTGCCTCGCTCAAGAATTTCAGCACCTCTGATTTTTTTTTTTTATCTTCATTCTGTCCAGATTTTCTGAATAGGGAGGATGTACTTGAGTCAGAAGCTCAGAACCATTTCTTCTTTGCCTGGCAACACTGCTGGCTGCGGGACAACGTAGATGATGCAAATCAAATGCAAAGAATACATCAATGTGTTCGTGTAAGCTTGCTCTGTGGCGAGAAACAAGCACGTAGTTACTGTATGTACATGTGAGCACAATAATGATACACCCAAGAGGAGATTCACTGACCATCAGCTCTGAATATTTAATTTTGCACCTTATAAACATTTAATATCATTGACCCACATTCGGCTCTCACCCAAGAATAACAGAAATTCATTAGAGGACTAGCGCTTCCACGTGCGCTCATTCAAAGGGCTCGTCTTTCTGTAGACTCTATGTTGTAGCTACACAGTCACATGCGGGGACTTCTCCGTCAGCTGTGGGAATTTCAATTAACACAACAGAAAACAAAGTGGCGGAAACGGCGATGAATATTTTATGGCGTTTAGTCTTAAAAGGAAAAGAAATGTAATTGTTATGTCAATGTAAGCTGCAAAGTGTAACAACCTTTTTTCTTTCTTTTCCTGATGGCGCAGCTGCTTCTGCAGCAGAGTCATGTTGGATTAGAGGAATTTTGGGGAGAACGTTCCAGCAGTGGAGAATTTTCTGTTTTTATTTTTTCTTTCCTCCCACTTTCTTGTTTATGTTGGGCGCCATTGGCACAGGCAGGTCTCCTCACAGCTTTCCCTTAACCATGCATTATACATGTGTTCAAGGCAGACTGATGAGAGATGGCGGGAGAAAGGGATGAGAGTATGAGAGAGAGAGAGGGAAAAAAAAGGCGGGTAGGTTATAGAAAAGCTGCAGAGCTTTGGAACGCTGAGGAGAAAGAGATGGGGGGAGAAAGAGTGAAAGATTAGAAGATACCAGGAAAAAAAATGAAACGAAGAAAGACAGCAACAGAGCGGGATGGAGGAGAGTGAGACAAGACTAGTGAATGTGATTACCGTATGTGCAGCGGCACATCCATGCGTTGAACTTGTTCACGGTAATAACAGGGTCCGCAGGGGCATATTGTTTATGCTGTTCTTTCGGCTGCATGCTGAGAAGGAAGCTGCCTCGACAATATTAAGAAGTGCAACGTTCTCTGTAATTTGTATTTGTGGGTGGTTGTGCAGAGAGATATTCCTTGTTGTTGAAAAGAACAACATCCTCACCAGGATGCTCTTGTCTCTTTGTTCAACAAATCTGTTGATACCTGTATTACCTCTCCTCTGACATTTAAAATCAAATTCGCCATAACATGCTCGTGGCATCTCCATTTGAATCATTCGAACGTGACTGCCAGGAGTTTAAAATCTATTGGACTCGACTGTGCTTGTACAACATTACCACTGAATACTTTTGGCAAGTGTGCCTGTGTAATCTGACGCTCAGAGCTTCATAAATCTGGTGTTATCTGGAATTGCATTTTCCAAACTTTTGAAAAAAATCCAGCAGTTAACATAATGCACATCACTTTAATCACTCTTAAGATGTAAGTGATTTCCTGACTTCTTACGTGACCCTTTAAAAGCATTTTACACGTTTACGTAGAACCTTATATCTACAGTATTTTTTAGGCAGAGAACAAAATGTAATGTGAATCATGAGCTTTTATACATCAGGTCAGTTTTTCCACAGCAGAAACATAGATGTAGCCAACACCTGGATTCCTTTTAGGTCCCAGTTAGGGCACTCATATTGCAAATGTTGTCTGCACTAAAAAGACCAATAGAAAAATGATGATTTCTATCAAATATAATAACTGTAAAATTGCTCCTTTTTATGTTTTGTGGATGAGATCATTTTCCCTGTGGATTTTGATAAAAAAAAAGCTCAATATCATGCTTGTCATATATAAAGTGCTGGAGAATATTTGAAAAGAAATTAATTTTCATTTTAAAAGCGAAGCTAAGCATACTCCAACTCAGAGAGACAGTGATGATACTGCCAGCGTTCCCTGTCGCCTCACTGGTGAAAAGATGCCACCTGGCATCCTTAACCAGGTCAATTGTTTTTTTTGTAATTTCAGGCAACTTGAACTTTATCCTCAGCGACTCTTTTCTTCTTTTCAGGTTCATTTGTATCTGGAGCAAATATCTGCAGCAACACACGAGTGTGAGATAACTGTGGGCTCATTAAAAAAAAAAGCCTAATGAGTTACACACTCATAATCTCATGTGTCGAATCCTCAGTGGACTATGATGTCATTGGTTTATAAAATAACCAGTTGTTTTGCTTTGATCTGTGAACAAAGCACAAAAGTGTAAGAGGACGCTCTTTTGCTATTAGCAACCCAATTGCTTTGAAGGATGCTTTATCCCCTGGTGTCACCTGGGTGATCTAAAAATCATAAGTTGCACTGCCTCATCTGGAGACCTATCTGCAGAGGGCTGTCTCTCTGAAGCCCCTAACCCTTCTAATTGATGTCCTTGTTTCTAACGTGCAACAATTAATCTCAAACCTCTCATATTCCCCTCTTCCTTGCACTTGGGCCCCACCCTCACTGCCTTTATGTCACTCACCCTTTGCCTTTGCCGCCCAACCAGGTGGCCCAGCTCCCGCTGTCGGTGAGTGATGGGCGCTGGCATCACATCTGCATCACCTGGACAACCAGAGACGGTTTCTGGGAGGCGTACCAGGACGGAGAGCGCCTGGGAACCGGTGACAACCTGGCCCCTTGGCACCCAATTAAACCTGGGGGGGTGATCATCCTGGGCCAGGAGCAGGTGAGGGCAGTAGAGAAGCTTAGGTGGTAGAGAACAGGCGTGTGTGTGTGAGTGTGTTTTTCCCTATGTCAGTAAGATCCCTTTGTGTATCCTCCCCTGAGCCATGTGCCGGAGGCACAGACCAGGGAGCAGGGGAGAGGAGGCAGAGAAGCTCTTCTCACGCTATTGTGGCCCTTTCAGCACTACCTCATTCATCTACCTCTAAACGGCACCATTGTGCTCTTGGGAGTTGCATTAGCAGGTTATTCCGTCAGTTAGCTCCATGACAGCCCATGGTGTAGAAATGTGCAGTGATGTATGGATAATCTCCGCGGAGAGCCATTAACTCATACTGCATTAGTTTGAAATCTAAGGAAGAATGTGTTACTTTATGTTTCAGTCCCCACTCGCGCACACACACAAGGTGAGATTTCTGCAGATTGCACAATACTGGAGATTGCGCAGCACTTGGATGTTTTAAAAGTGCCAGTACACTGAGAAGTATCCAGCATCGTTTGGCAGTTTGATGAAAATCAAACAGAATTGATTCATTTTTATTAAATCCTGTTTACACTTCCGTCAGAAGTCGACTTCATTAACTTTCATCTTCTGTTCCTATATCAAGGATGTAGTCGGGGGCCGTTTTGATGCCACACAGGCCTTCGTGGGCGAGCTGAGCCAGTTCAACATGTGGGACCGAGTCCTGCGGCCTGTGGACATCGTGGGTCTGGCCAACTGCTCGGCGTACATGCCCGGCAACGTGGTTCCATGGATTGACGCTAACGTGGAAGTGTTTGGTGGTGCAAGTAAAACCGCTTTGGAGATCTGTGAAGATCGTGCTTTTGATTCCTAAAGGATCTCAAGTATGGAATCCAGTTTGGCCACTGGGATTGAGAAAGCCAAGTATTCCGCCTCCTCGCCTCCTCTGTCAAATCCCAAAGGAAAGGGCATCGGTGCAACATTTTTACATATTTATATGGTCTGACTTTGTAGTTGATTGGGCTCACATGTTGGTGTGTCTTTCCAAACTGAATCCTGAAGATATTACAGGATTGTAACGACGTGACCCACTGTCATTCTGTGTTCTCTCTTCAGTAGATCAGCTTTCATTTGACTCCTCTCCGAAAACATCCCTTTTTGGTTGCAATCCACACACTGACAATGCTGCACCATTTCCGTAATGATTGTGAACTCAAACAGGCTTTGATGCGCTCTGGAACACATCTCCTGAGTGTTACAGAGCACTACATGCTGTGAGCTTCCTCGTTGTTTGAAGAGCAATGAGGCGCCTGAAACCAGAAGCTGAGAGAAAAGAGGTGGATGCTCGTGAGTTCAAAGTGGCCAAGAACATCCCCTCGCTGTTGATTATTTTGAGGCGTCCCAACATGGCAGACTGTCCAACTCTTATGCACGGTGCCGAGCTGTGAACGGAGGTCCAGTTGAGATATGACAGTGCGTGCTTTCTGTCAGTATCCAGAGTGTGTGTGGTGTGTTCAAACAAGCCAATGCAGCGTGCTGACAGCATAGAGAGAGAGAGAGGCTTGTCTTGCGTGTAAAAAGACCAGAGATTATGAGGGAGGGAGGGAGGACATTTTCATTCTTGTAAATCTATGCTTAATACCTCTCTCCCCCTTGAGCAGATGCCATATCCCAAACAGCTTTATTGACGGGCCGGCTCTGCTCAGGTTGATAGCAGCGTCGGACAGCTGCCCAGCACTGGCGCATCGACAGAGCCGAGTGCCCAGTGAGGGCTTGACCTTCAAGGACAATCCTTAATTCCTCATCTGGGTAGTAATTATCTGTTTATGAATGATTTTGGCAGCGAGCGGCCCCTGGTCCACCGGCGTTTCTCTCGGCTACAGTGTCACAATCACTGCGATGTTAAGGTTTAGTGGGGGGAAGTCAAATGAGAGCAGCACTCTATGGACATTATGAATGTCACCATCAGATGCACTTTGATGTTTATTGCCTCTCACTGAAGAAGAAAAAAATTGAATAGTTTTGATCCACGGATATGATATATTTTTTAAGGATATACGGAATCAACTAATTCAGCCACGGCTTAGTAAATAGTAAAAAGCTAAATCTGTCAGTCGTTACGTTAATGCTGTGGTGGACGTTTGTTTCAACGCTGTTTGTTTTCAATAAAAGGTGTCAAATATTGAACGCAAAGCCTGGTGCTGAAGCCCCATATCAAACAAATATAGAAGAGGCAACAAAGACATTAACTTTGGTTTCACCTCCAGGGCTTCTTTACTCCTTGTGGACTTTCCTTTCTGAGTAGACAATAGTATGAAAGCCAATAAAAAGCCTACTTCTACATTTGAAAAAAAAAAATAAAAAAAAATGATGCAGTAGGTTACTGGACGGCACCGAATGTTATAAAAGAGTGTGCACACTTCAAAATTAGGATTTGAATAGGTCACCGACACGTTGTGGTTGTGCTCTTTTGAGTGTCTTTGTTAACGATGTTATAATGTAAAATCAAGAGGGTTTGTTTTATTCCTGTAGCAAGTTTCTTGTTTTCTCTGCTCATGATTTTTGTCCATTAGCAGCTCATTATGTAAGAAAAAAAGCAGAAGTACAAAAAACAAAAAGAACGCTGTTGTTTAAATGGTGAATGGCCTTTTGTGAGAACCATATGTGCTTTTGCTTGTGCCCAATTTGAAGGTCATGTCAGCTTTCACAGAACTTACAGCTCACCAGCAGCAAAGACAATTAGGGACACGGGAAAATAGAAAAACGTTTCAAAGTCCCCTTTGTGAATGTCGTCTCTGCACCCAGAAGTAGAGTGAACAAGTTTCAGAGGTGAGACAATTAAAGCAGCTACTCGGTGTTTGAATGTAAAGTAATTGAACAAGATTGCACAGCTTTAATGGTGTAGTCAGGGTGGAGTGTAACGCAGCCAAGGTCTTGCCCCATTCTTCACCGAAACAGTTTCTTAATAAGGAAACAACACGTTAACCTATTTCACTATTTCACTTCGTCACATTAAGTCCAATGATGTACGTCCAGTTGGTTGCCATATCATTTGTGGGAGTAGCCATAATAAACATGGAAGGATGTGTCCTCTCATCTGCAGTGCAGAAATCCTCTGGACTGGCACACGTCCAGGTGGAAACGAAAAAATCTGCCCATGCGGATTATGGGAGCTGCTACAATGTAGGACACTGAGCCTTCTTCCTTCTCCTCCACGCTGTGTGTTGCTGGTATCGCCAGTGTGTTGGTGGTGACGTACCAGTGGGGGGGGGGGTTCATAATAGAACAACAGTCTGAGGCCTGGGGTGGGAAATAATGTGAAAATGTTTAAATGTGATGTTATATTTTTTTTAGTTTTTGCATATTCCTCATCTCAAATTGTCATTGCATTGCTCTCATGACACGTCACATCTGATGATTTTCAAGTGAATATTAATTATTAAAGGGGGGAAAAAAATCCAACTTGAATTTAAATAAATGATTAATACATTTGTTTGTGTAAAACACACAAAGGTGAATCTTTTCCGAAGTTTTGAAGAAAACTGACTGTACCGCAGATATGATGTCAGTAAGTAATGTGTGATGCCCTCGTCAGATCTTTCTGCGCTCTGATGTAAGAGAGAACGGGCAGTGACGGAGCCCAACCAAAGATGTTTGTACTTGCTTATGATAGACTGATCGCCGCTGTCACGCCACACCACCTGCTTCGAGTGTAGCCGTTCTCCCTTTGGTTTGTGGAATGTGTGTGCAAGACAAATGATCTTTCGGAGGATGCCGCGTGGCAGTCATGAAATCTAACGGAGGGGGGAATTGAAGTGAAAAACATGTTTGAATATCACCGATATCATCCGTCTCTCTGGCAGGGCAGCGATGCGACAGGAGAAACAATGTGTGTGTCGGTGTGTCTGTGCAAGTGGGTATGTGACAGGAAGCAACACGTTGCTGGTGTGTTGGCTCTGAAGAGATTTGTTCCAGTTATTGAGTTTTCCTCCCACTGTGGGGGAAGTTTGAAAGGGGAGAGTTTCCAACCAGAGGGTTTTTGAGGAAATTATCTCGGCAGCGGCTGCACCCAACGTAATGATTCACTGAACCACAAAAACAAAGTCACCTGTTCAGCGGTGTTTCCAGCTTGTCCGTATATCCATTACACTTGACTGGATAGAGTGACAGTGAAGAATCATTTGGCCCATTTTTTTTTTATCAAAGCTTTCTTTCACATCCATATGCTCTCCTCTCGCTGCCGTGGATCATCTGTGCTTTCCCAAAACCCCCAACGTTGAAATGGTGTGAAAAGGCCCATAATTAAAATCAAATCACAGAGAGCATTTGATTATGAGTGGATACGGATCTGCAGGGGGTTGTTGGATATCGGTGCGGGGAGGGGGGTGGAATTAAAGTGCCATTCTGCTCCTAGCACCCGCTCACTCGCACACCATGGCGTCCCCATGGAGCCCCAAAGAAGGAGCGCTGTAAAGGCAGGGAGAAAAACAAGTCTCAGAATTGAGACTAGAGAGGTCCTTTGGCTTAGTGATTAAAGCCTGATGGAAGACAAGCCTGTGCAGAAGGCGCGGCTCTCTGAGGCATTTCAAAACGGCTGTTTTCTTGGATGTCACAGACTATTAGTGAGACCCACAAAACCCCCTTCAGCCCGCATCACTGCCTTCATGAAAATATGCATCAAAAAAATGTTATATTCTGTTCCCATCTTTGGTTCTGTCTGGCAGCCATTTTTGAATTACTCACAGAAGCACTCTCCCTTTTCAGCATCATTTTGTGCAAGACAATGTGTGGGCCTTCACCAATTCAATTAGAAGCAGATTAGACCATTATCTAGGACGGCAAACTTTAGGGGAAGGGGTTTTACTTATGTTCAGAAGGCTGAGGAGAGCAAATGAAAATGTTGTTTTGCGCAAATGAGAATAAAAAGAGTGACGACAGGGATGGTGCGAGGGGAGGGAAGAAACAAATGAATCATCTCAGGAGAGGAAACAGCTGCTTTATGACAGTTTGCGATGCCGCAGCTCTGGAGATCAAAGAGCCCGCGGATGCTAAATGAAGATATTCATTCACCTTTATTCTGTTCAGCATTGCACGGTGTTTTCCAAGAAGAGGAGAAAATCATAAACCTGACACTTCTTCATGCTCAGATTACAAATCTCCCCACCGAGTCCCCACCAGAATGTAAAGTGTTGCACCGGAGCACCGTCTACTCTAAATGGCTCGTCTGATCTCACACTTTGTTGTCTGTCTCCGAGAATGATATAATGTGTTCCTACAGAGACCATTTACATTTACCCGGGATATCTGCGGAAGAAACTTTAATAATAAATCCGAGCGACAGGCTGAGATGGATCATTTTCTGCCTGCAAAGACGAGAGTCTAAATCTCTCACACAACCTCTTTAAATCATGCACCTGTGTGGACTGCAAATTCAAGCCCTCGACTGTCTGTCTTGCAACAAGCGGCGAAGAAGCTCTGCGGCTGCAAGTCTCTCATTGTGCTTCACTGAAGGTGCTCCATTATTTTTCTCCAAACCATCTGTGTTCCCTCGCAACAAATAAACAGGGTGACTGTAAAATGGCCCGTGTCTACCCGTTTCCTTTTCTTAACACTTAATACCTTGACATATTGTGTTGTTGTTCTTTCTACGAGGGATGATGCCTTGGCTTGGTGTCACTACTGCTTGCCTGACCATTAACGGCGACACAGAGAATGGAAAAAGGTCAGGAAAATATCACCCATGATGGTCGATAGGCTGATTCTATTTTTTCTTTTCTTTTTTACCTTTGTACAGAACCGGCTATTTTTTTTTTTAACCTAATCTCAAGTCTTTGTGCCAAGCCAAGATAACAGGCTGCTGGCTATCTTCATAAGCATTATAGGGGTATCAGTCTTTTCATCTAAATCTTTGAAAGAAAGTTTTTTTAAAAGCCTGTTTTCCAAAAAATGTAATCTAAATACAATATACACTGTACAGTATGGTGTAAGACGATATGTTGTTATTGATACAATTCACATATTTTTCAATGCCCCTACAATGACCAGAAAAAAAAAATTGAACAGTAATAAGAATCGTCTCTTTCTTAGCTACTATAATAGAGTGGATGATGTGATCAGGATAAAAACAAACATGCAAACATGCGAGAGACAAATCAGTTCTTGACAGGAGATTAAACACAGTCAGTCTTCACTTTATTATCTGATGTTGATTCGGGGGGTAGACTTCCATAGTCACCCAGTAATAAACTAGACATGTGACTCTTTCAGATCCTTTTATCTGTGCGGAATCTAATCAGATGTCGGTGGCTCGCCTTCCCCCCGAGGGACCGTGGATAAGTGTATTATCTAGATCATACCACCGCTGCTAACGAAATCACCACCAGCCAACGTTTCCTATCCCAGGAGGCTCACGGAGCGTACACACACTGTCGCTGGTGCTATTAAGGCCCTGCCCTCCGCTGACATGAGCAGATCATGTGACTTTCATCAGGAAAGGGATCTAGGGATATAAATCCATTGTGTGTGTGTGTGTGTGTGGACATAAATCCACGCAGGCACTATTTATAGACTGCTTACTATTTATGAATATGAACTTCCTGTTCCGACTGGCTGGAAGTAAGCCCATCCTGCTTTGGATCAAACAAACAGACTCGGTTTATTACTTTACTTTGAACGAGAGGCTACAGGTTGAAGAGGCAGATGGGGCAATATGGCTGAGCATGTTTCAGAGAACGGTTCGGGGGGGGGATTTTTCTTTTTTTCATATTGAGGAGAGGATGAGATCGGCAGAGAGCATGAAGAGTATAGCATCTGTGTGCCCGAGAGTAGTGTGAGGGGAATAGTTATGATATGATAAGAGCAAGGCAGTCGAGAGCTTTGCCGCCAAGGTCAGAATCGCCACTGCAGGACGCCACGTGGCTGAGAGGATGCTGGGTAAAGCTGAAGCAGATGCACACTTTCTCCATGTACAGTACATGTGTGCTTGACAGAAGAAAAGTGGACAGTTTATCACGTGTGTGTATGTGTATGTGTGTGTGTGTGTGTGTGTGTGTGTGTGTGTGTGTGTGTGTGTGTGTGTGTGTGTGTGTGTGTGTGTGTGTGTGTGTGTGTGTGTGTGTGTGTGTGTGCTTGTGTGCGTCTGTTAAAACGTGTTCTGTTAGATTTTTTTTTTTTCAGCTGTGTTTTCTGCAAGCAAGCCCTCATCCAAAAAAAAAGATACATTCATAAGTCCATGAGGCAATACACTGAATCAAAGGAGAAGCACTGCATAATTTGATGATGTTCTACCCTTGTTATTTTTAATTAAAACTCATTATGAATAGCAGAAGACACCATTAAATAATCAAGACAGTGAAAAGCTCTTGATGGGGGGCTGGGGGTGGGGGTGGGGGGCAGGCCACCACCTGGCACAGGCTCGTTCTGTGCCCCCTCCATCATTCACCTGGGCCTCAGTGGTCATGATTGATCGCAACCAGAGATTCGACTGACTCATTGCGCCAAAGTCCCGCAAGAGTTTCAAGGTTGTTCACATTAGCAGCGGTAAATTTTGCATAATTGATAGCGGGCATGTACCAAACAAGTCGTTCTTCACAGGCCCCTCAGTAATAGCATTTTCACCTTCAGCTGTAATCCAGCTGGGTATGAATATGAAGATGTGTTTGTTTGTTTTTTACTTTAGAAGTTTGTGCAAAAAACTTGCTGTGGATGTTGTTTTGCTGCTCTGACACAGCTAGAAGGAGAGATTAAGATGATAATCCTACATTTAAATACATTTACCCGCTCTCCTGCTGAGAATTAGATTAGAAGATTGACTGCGCTGTCATGTCAGTTGAAAATAAAGCTACCACCAGCAGCCACTCACAGCATATTTTAACATAAAGAACGGGGAGAGAACACGGGGGTACAGTTTGCCCGGCTCCTGTCCGACCATTACAAAATCAGGTATCACCTTTTTGACTATTTCTTGGCTGGCAGTAGTAACGTCCTGGAGTTATGGCTGGTCGCCTGGACGCTGCTCGGAACCAAGAAATAGCTCCTCTAATAATCCTCTGTGAAACAGGAGTTTGGCATATTATCACTTCAGCTTTTGTGTTCATTAAACAAACAAGTTGGAACGTGTTAATCGTTGAGCTGAGGCGGTGGTGGCGGGCAGATCTTGCTACCGCCAGGCTGACCGATTCCCCCTGTTTCCAGTCCTTGTGCTTGGTCAGGCTAAGTGGCCGCTGGCTGTAGCCTTATAGTTAGAATAACATTTTGCTTTTTTGTTTTTTATACAACATATTATTAAAAAATAGTTCTAGAAACCATCACATCTGTTACATAAACATTCTTGGAGGATCCATGGGTTATAGGCCAATGGCGTGGTGCTCAAATGGCTGGAGGACATTGCATTATTTCCTCTCCCATTGCCCCCTGAGGAGCGTTTCAATGCCTGTGAAAATATGTGCCCACTCAAAGGTGAATTACAAATCTGTGTTTAATCAGCTACATAAAAGGCCCGCACACGCGCACACACACACCTCACAGCATCCCCTCGCCTTGTGTGTACAAAATGTCTAATCGTTCTATATTCTGACTGCAGGGTGAAGCTGCTGAACTGTGTAATCATTGGCTTCTTCTCGTCGTTTCTCAAGTGGCAGGAGCGGTGAGACTCACACCTCGGCAAGACTCGCAGGTAGCTCGTGTCTCCATGTTAAATCCTAAACACCAGCCTGAGCCGGTCAATTTGACGCCTGTGCCGTATGTAATGTATGTGGAGGTAGAATAAAATGCAACACATAAAAATTGCAGGCGGGCAGTAGTAAGTTTGAACTGGGCCGTGGATTCTGACGGATTAGGAGGCTGCATTAACCCAGATACAAACCCTGAGACATTTTGATGACAGACAAAGCACATCAGCGTGTGTGTGTGTGTGTGTGTGTGTGTGCGTGTGTGTGTGTGTGCGTGCGTGCGTGCGTGCGTGCGTGCGTGCGTGCGTGCGTGTGTGAAGTCTGAATCAAGGTCCCTGAGCGCGGCGCTTTGTAGCTAAAAATGACAGCTCTTGTCTCATTCAGACAAGATTCGTGGGCGATGTGTCTCAGTGTCGAGCTTTTGCATCTTTGAGATTGTTTGGTGGGATCAAAAATGTCTGGATTCCACCAGGAGCTCTGCATAAACACAATGATTATGGGATCAGTGTTCACGTTAATGAGTGCTGCCAGCAGGCATGGAGACAGTAGCCGTTTGCGACTTGAGGTGGAAGTCTGCAGCCTGGCTGTGGCTCCCGGCTGCATGTCGGCCGATCAACTCAGGCACTCAGGTGTTTCCTCTGGGGGGGAGAGAAGTTCACTTGTGGTTAGAGGCTTTGTCAACATTACACTTGTCGGCCGAAGAGGTCAAGAAAGGGTGACACATTTATCCTGACTGAAATGGGGTCTGCCATAGTCGTGACTACGTGGCCTGTTTTGCTGCCACTTTGTTGAATGTGTTGTTATCACTACCCAGGGCCTTTCCTTCTTGACATTTACATTTTAGATGTCAAGCTCCGGCGCAAAAATTGGATAAACTCACATTTAACCACATTCCATTCTGGAAAAACATGAAATGTCAAAATGTTCAGTGGTCTCTAACAAAAGGTGTATAAAACCAGTCCCTTGATGGATAAATAATTATAATAAAAAAAAAGCCAGATATTCTGGTTACAGGGATCATGGCGGCCCTGTTTGCTGTTTGTGAATGTTTGGTGGTGTCAGTGAAGCATGGAGAGCTCATACATGGCAGGGGACTTACTGTTTTTAACCAGGACACGGCTGATCAAACGAGATGTGGCGCCTGACATAAACTCTGTTATTAAATTTTCACACACTGCTGACCGCAATATCATCAGGAGCAAACACTCACTGCTGCGGAGCCCCAGGTGCCCAGGCTTGTTTACTTTGCTTTTGCTGTGCGTGCGTGCGTGCGTGCGTGCGTGCGTGCGTGCGTGCGTGCGTGCGTCTGTGTGTGTTTGTGTGTGCGCTTTGACTTCTGATGAGTGTCTGTATGATTCTGCATTGAGAGATACAGTGAACTCCTTACAAGTCCAGTGAAACTATTTCCACCTCCATCACCAGAGGTGCATTCCTGATTTATTTTTCACATGCATAAAGTCAACACAGATGCGGCTGTTGGTCCCCTGGAATATCAGTTATTAGAAGGAAGAAAAAAAATCCGGCTCACCTTCAAAGGAGTTCTTATTGGACGTGAGAGGAAAATAAAATGGCAAGAGGTGTGTGCCTGTTACAGGAGACTCGCTGTAGCTTATTTGCTCTTTGTACGCATGCCGTTCATCAATCCAGCCTCTCCCTTTATATAGTGTCAGAGAATACCTGAACAGATGACTCAGCAGTTTCTGCTCATAACAGTAGGAATCATAACTTTGTCTGTATCCCTTTAGAATAAGAAATTTGTTTATAGCAATGAGGGATAACAAATCTGTCTCCAGGCTTCAGTACCAGGCAGGCTGCTTCCCTCTGTTTTCCAGTCTTTCGTGCACGGTCAAGATCACTGCTTGCTGATCGTAGCGTTATATTAACAGTATACATGCTTGAGTTGGTATCAGTCATCTCATTAAAATCATTGCAGGTTAAATAATGTTGACCCTGTTAAATTCATATTAATGTGACAAGTTTCTCTCCTTAAAACTCAAGTACTTCCTGCCTCCTCCACGCACCGGCACATCATCTCTTCAAGTTTTTTACTTCAGACAAAATCTGACACAAAAATCCAGCTTCCGTATCCATCATGACGAGCTGCTCAGTGCCTGATTTGTACCATGGACACGGTGACACTGGAGAGAAAAACAACCTGCTGCACATGTTATGGATATTTTGTGCTCTCAGATTAATGCTGATTTTCTGCAACATGTATGGTGGTGTTCACCATATGTCCTCCGGCTGTTCCCGTTGTCTTATTGATCCGCAGCCTTACGACAGCAAGAGCTTGATGTACTTCTCTTTAACTTCCTGGTCAAGCTGTTACCTTAACACAAAGCAGTATATGAGAATTAGTTGTTTGGCTGTAGGTCTTTGCTTTGCCCATAAATGAAGTCTAGATTTATGGTCTTGCCTGGTGAGAGTAATTGCAGCTCAAGTCAGCAAATAACAGTGTTCTCACTCTCTGTGCCCTGGTGTTGGTCAAAACGGATGAGTTCAATGAGAATTTCTGTATCATTATCAGCCTCGGATTTATTCCATCCTCCTCAATTATGTATGACTGACGTCATTTAGAAAACAAAAGAATTGAAATAAAGAGTTTCTGAGAATGGCGGCTTGCATAAACATATTCGCACATAATTTTTTCACACATCTACTGCTGATTAGACTTTGTGAACTGCAAAAATCGTGTGCCATCTTCAAGGGTGAAAAGCTAATTCTTAAGCCGTCTCCATTGTCTACACATTGCCTCTGTGAAGCACTGCCAGGGGAGGAAAAAAAAAGAAGGCATTTCTGAAAAGGCGGTGGCCTTGCTGGCAACAGCATAGTCAGGCTGTGTTCTGAATGCCTTGGTGCACTTAGCTATTCCGCCACAATGGACCGGGATCTGTCCTTGAGAGGACAGGCTTGACACACGGCATGAATGAGAGGTCACTAATGGTTTGGATGAGACTGGCAGAGAGTACAGTACTTGAGAACTTGCAGATGTAATGTTTTGTAGATGAAATCAGGTTGTTATTTTTAGTTCGATTTCATTCGATTACCAAGTATTTTAACAGTAATAACACGGTGGGACAGGACCGGACCATTGTACATGAATCGCGTTACTCATAGCAACATGCAGTGCAAACGTCTCATTTTTCTTCCCCTTCTCTTTCTCTGCCTGGGCCCCGAGCCAATGCCAGCAACATGTTCTTTCTTTTTATATAGTTGTTGAAAAAATTGAAAGTTCCTTCGGATGTGTTCGTGAAAGCAAGAACTTACTTTTCAGCCCCTCCGATACCTTCAGTGACGTTTGATGATCATAATTCTTTATTCGCTATAATATTCCGTTGGTATTGATTACTGCCTGCAGGAGCGCATCGCAGTGGGAGGTGGTCAGGGCGGCCATGACGCGGGAGCTGACTGCAAGTCAGGGAGAAGCAGAAAGACCGCTCACATGCCTCGGACACTGATTGTGTTGTGTGTGCCACCGTGCGGCATTTTGAGGGCTAAAAGCGGCGATACGTGTTCATAGCCTGGGGCCACAACCCCTCATTTTACATTCGGCTCCTTTTGTTGCTCTCCGTGGCTGCGGGGAGATAAACAAAGTTTTAACATCAAATGACATTTACCGAGCAAAGAGCTAGCATATTTGCTCTCTCGGTTGATACTTGTGATATTTGCAATCGCTTTGTTTGATTGGTCGGCAAGACAAATCCAAAATCCAAGTCCAAATACGACAAAAAGTGCAAAGCCTATTTGAGCCGATGTATTGGTATATTTATTATGTCAGCTTATAATAAAATATAGATATATAAATATTCAGCGTATCACTGACACTGAAATGTGAAAAGTGGATGTTTATACATGGAGGAAAAAACCCACAAAATTGTGGGGTATTTACATTTATAAACAAGTCAAATGTGTGAATGTGTATTTTGTGTCTCAATGGCTATGAAGCTTCTGTCAGCTCGAGAGAGTATTAGCTGAGCATGAGGGACATCTAGTGGCAAATCACGAAGCTTCCTCCGGTGCACTTCTCACTCTTCATGTCAGAAACACTGTCACTGTTCTACATGCTGTTGGTTGTGAAACATAACGGGCCCTGTATTCAAAGCTCATCATTTAATAAAGTGTCACTGGAGTTGCCTCCTCGAAGAACCAGGTACGTCATCATAGAAATATCATCACTGCCACATCGAAATGGTTTCTCCCGACCAGGAGGAGCACGTTTGGCCTTGTGAACTTGTTCGAATAAAACTTATCACAGTCTCATAACTTTACCTAAGTCCTCGTTATTAGAGAGCCGACACATTGCTAGTGCAGGATAATCTGACACAAATGTCAATTTCCCCACATATATGATTGTTATTTAATAGTATGCCATTTGTCACCCCATGATAATATATGACTATTGTCATCACTGGTTTGCCTGTGAATACCTTTTTATCATTAAACATTTGTGAATAAAGTTCTACATGTATGCTTAAAGATATATAATGAAGGACATGGAAGTGCAGGTTATGCAGCCTGCTATTTAAAGTAATCCGTTATCTGAAAAGCCATATTGTTAATTTGTATCACCTTCGCCGTTGACAAGAGTAATATAGATAATATATCATTTTCAGAGAGTTACAACTTTCTATTATCTGATATTCACATGGATTACTTCCTTAATCTTTGCATAAGGTCTAACAGCAATAAAAACCTTCAAAGAGCTGTTTGGGGTTTAAGACTTGGTTCTGAGGGTAATGGTTAGGATTGGGGTTAGGCATTTAGTTGTGATGGTAAAAGTTAGATTAAGGGGCATGGGAAAGTATTGTACCAATGAGTGTCCTCACTACGATTGAAGTACATGACGAGGGTGTGTGTGTGTGTGTGCGTGTCATCATTGTGTTACTTGCCTCCAGGGAGCGCCCGTCTCCAGTATAAATGTAGTCCATCGTCCACCTTTTTTTTCTTACCTGCCTGTGTCAAGTCGACGGAGAGGGTTCATAACCGCAACCGGAACGTGTCCTTCAAAATAAAAGCACAAAATGGCACCTCACAAGAAGTGACACCAGATGTAAACACAGACATCTACCCGGAAGTATCTAAGTAACTCCAAATACTAAAGAATGACACAAAAAGGCAGCTGAAGCATGTATTGCCATTAAAAGTTGTGTCGAAATGTTGACTGAGGTTGTATCCCTTAAGGGCTAAAAAAAATAATAAAAAAGTGTATATTAAAAAATCAAAAATGTATAAAAAGATCCGCATTTTAACTCAGCAAGTCGACACATTTCAGATCCATGTTCATACTTTTCTCAAAAGGAGTCGACACAGCAGCCCACGATTTGAGCGGCAAATCCCTTTATTTTGAAAATGCATTGAACCGAAAAACGCGCGCGCGCGACCGCGTGTGTGTGTGCGCGCGCGCGTGTGTGTGTGTGTGTGTGTGTGAGAGCTTGACGCGCGTCCCCCGGTTCCCACCTCCCCGGGCCTCCTCCCCTCCGGGGAACTAACCACCTACAAGTTTGACAGCTCCGCTTCGTGCGCCGCTCACACGCAGCAGCAGCAGCAGCAGCAGCAGCAGGAGCGACTGTCCTCCTCATTCCTCTCTTTCTATCTACAGTGCTCTTGTTGTTGTCGTCCGGGTGTGTGTGTGTGTGTGTGCGTGTGTGCGTCTCGCGTCTCCTGCCGTGCTATGAGGAATTTCATGTGTCCGTAGGTTTTGGTCACTTCTTTTTCTTTTCTTTTCTTTTTTTTGCGTCGCTGTAGTTTTCGTCCCTCTTCCTTCTGTCGGGGCGTCGTGAGGGATCTGAACATGTCGAAGGGCGCGGAGGAGGTGAACAGGCTCACTGAGAGTACATACAAGGTGGGTGGGAAAGCAACAGGTGAAAGAAACAACTTGGTTCATCTACGTGTCTGTTGGAACTGATCCACCTGCTGTGGGCCACTTGAACTTTCCCTCGTCAAACAGTGGCCACTTCTACCAGCTGATCCTCTAAATATTCCTCTTTTTATTTATTTTATTTTTGACCTAGTCTCACTTTATTCAGGGAGCTGTTTGAATATCTACTGGTCCCATCCATCAAAGATTGAGTGATGGGTGAAGTCAATCTGGAATCAGGATATATATATATATATATATATATATATATATATATATATATATATATATATATATATATATATATATATATATGATTTAATACAAGTCATAATAATGTAGCATGTTTTTAAAATGAATTCCAATATTGTAATATATATATATATAATTTTAAATGAGTGAGTGGGGTTCTATAGACTGTCTTAAACTGACTGTTAGGTGAGTTTCAGTCTCAGGTTTTCCAGAGCCATCAGCCGCACCCTGTACAGGAGGAGTGCCATTTCTCCTCGACACCTTGGCCCTGCGGTTGATCAGCATCATTGTGTTCGAGCTGCTCTGTAATGTTCTCTGGCAATCGGGTGTCATCCCGCTAGTTAACCTCAACATATTCGCTGCATATAAGTGGATCTAACCAAAAGAAACGGACGGGAAGCCACCCCGTTCACTAAATCCCCACCGAAAGAGTTATCACACTGTGCACACACGGCACTCCACAGGTGGGACAGAAAAAAAAGGTGTGTGTACACCCGCACACACACAAAAGAAAAGGCTTTTTCTCACATACATTTATCCGTCTTGAGCAGTTCCAGTCTGCTGCTCCTCCCGGAGCAGCCCCCACCGCTCCTTGGTGTGATGAAATGCAGGAAAAAGAGTCCAGGTTTAATAATTTAGCTGGCTGAGTGTGCTGTGTGGTAAGATTATACAGCGAGCTCCTCCGGCTTGCAGCTATAATCAACAGTTGTCAAGGGCACCCAGAGTACCGCACGTTTACACGAGTTAAGAAGCGAACGAGGGCAAACTTATCAGTTATTCCACCGGTTAACATTCTGAAATTAGTGTCATTTCTTAAGTGTGATGCTATCAGAGTTATCTGTGGCGGACATGTCACCCAACAACACTGGATGAGTCCTGGATTGATCAGCCACTTCTGATACAGACCTTTGTCATTTCACGCACTATGGACTTTGCAAAGACGTCGTCCTCTCACAGTCGTCACCGAGGTAGACGAGATATGGAGAGAGAGAGAGAGAGAGAGAGAGAGAGAATAGCCGAATGATTTGCATTATTACAGAGATAAGCGCTCAGCCCAGGTCATGATTATGGATGATAGTTGCGCTGTGTGGGATTGATCAGGGCATGTTAAGAATGGATAGATTGGGCTTACGCTGGTCGTTGTCCATCTTTAAAACCCAAGGATTGGAATTGTGCTGGAAACATCTTACATACTTATGTTTTTGTTTTATTCTTGGTTTTGTTTCTTCTCATTCTTTTCTCCGTCCTGTCTTTCGTTCTTCAGCTTCTGTGTCATTTGCTTGTTTCCACTTAGATTAAGTTTTGCCCAAAGGTCCCAGGTCTGAGCTGCTGTTAATGAATAGTCAGCAGGGTTTAACACAAGTGTTTCATTCCTCCACATCAACAAAAAAAACAAAACCTTATGTCAAATTATTGAAAAAACTGTATCACCTGTTTTGTTTCCACGCAGAATGTGATGGATCAATTCAACCCAGGACTGAGGAACCTGGTCAACCTGGGCAAGAACTATGAGAAATCAGTGGCCGGTGAGTATTTTTAACAACATCAATAAACATTCTTAGTAAGTTAGAGGTTAGAAAAAGGCCAACTAGTTGGCTGAAGGGTGTCAGGAAGGACATAAGTATTTCATTGCTGAGCTGATGTACTTCATTTATCCACTTCATTATCAGAGCTTTGTTTGGGGTTCAGGTGTACCAGGTCAAATATTAGTATGTAGTTGTATTAGAATATTATTGGTGTGAAGTGGTCCTTAACATTAGGGAGTACCTATTTTTTCCTAAACTATCCTGACAAACATTAATGATCATTTTATCATTTTCCCAGCTATGACCCTGGCGGGAAAGTTGTATTTTGATGCAATGTCTAAGATTGGGGAGAATGCTGCAGTGTCTCCTGTCTCCAGAGAATTAGGTAAGTTTCCATGTTGCCCTGTGCTCTGGCTCTCTTCTGGGATAAACCAGGGGGGAGAAAACCGCAGACTGTGGCGATCATTCTTGCTTTCCTTAAGTAGTTGTTTATCTCACTTGGGTCTCAGAGGAATGTACTGCAGTATTTGTTTCCAGGAGTTCTTTAGACCATGTCTGTGAATTTGCAGGATTAGCAGACAGACAAGAGCTGTTTTCAGACGTGAAATATGTCCAGACAATTTGGGTGCACACATTGTCCGGAGTTTGCCGTTGGAGATTGACCAGGTTAGACATGTTCACACAGCAGCAGGAACATTTCCGGAATATTCAGCCGAAGAGCCGCCCATTCGCTCGCTCCGGAGGTTTTCCAGCTGTATTCTCACATGGGCTCACTCAGGGGGCTGGCAGGAAAAGTTTTCCGAAAGTGTCTGCAGAAACATTTGCGTTCTCACATACAGCCCCTTCAGAAAAGTTCAAGAAACTGTCCAGACTTCAGCGCATGTCTGAAAGCAGACATTTAGTTACTCGATATAAATGCTGTAACAATAATTGCAAATATTTGCCCACCTTTATTCTCCAGCCCGATTGGACCTGGCTTTGTGAGAAAACAAAAGTCTGGAAAAATATCCATGCAAAGCCTTGAAATTAATTTGATAATATTCACTGTTGCATGATGTGAAAGTCGTTGTGACTTTTTTCACTGTCAACTCTTCTTGTTGTCTTTGAAATACACAACTCAGTGGGCTCTGTAGCCTGAGCACAGCGGCCGGTCTGCTTTGATCAATGCCACCACGGCCCTTGTGATGGATGCACCACTGCGTGTGTGACAACCTTTTAGAAGAAAAAGAAAAAGTGTGACAAAGATTTTGTTTGGTTCGAGCCAAGCTCCCCAGGCTTCAGCTCCTAGAAGCTCATTTGCAGTCCAAAGAGGTCTGGCATCCTAACCCGTCGTCACTGGAGGCACACTTTGATTTAACCACTGTATGTCTCGCAACTCCCCTGCTGATTAGGAGCAGAGCTGCTAATTAAATCCACCGGCACAATGGGAAGACCCGCCTGGGGAGGAAAGTCATTTTCCATCCCAATAAATCAAGCCACCAGCCCCAACCTCCCTCTTGTGTAGACTTGAATGGTTGCTGTAAAAGTTTGCAATCTGCCCCATAAAGAAAAAATAGCTGGTCCACAAGATTTAATTGTGCAAAACGGTACGATTACCAATCCATCTCTAAGCCTAAATTTCACAAGTGGTTGATAACTGTTTGTAGATCTGAATATTGAATTTGGGCTGTGACTCATGTGTTCACTGTGGACAGACGTATTTCATTACATGTGTAAACACTGTCACATGGCAGAAGCACTGGGGTCTGGCAGCCATAGGTCTATGAAATGTGTTCAGTGCGCTGGTGATAACACCTCTCGAGCTGCTTTCAGACACGCACCGAAGTCTGGACAGTTTCCTGCAATTTTTCCATTGAGGCTTTATGTGAGAACCCAAAAGTGATGCTGTTGTGAACGCGTCTGACTCGGGACGGTCTCCTGCTGCTCTCTTCGTATGTGAACGGCAAACTCCAGAAAATGTTTGGCTTCCAATTTTTCCGGAGTACGGATGTCTGAAAAACGGTTTTCTAAAAATTTAGACTGGCATTTCATGGCACAAAACTGTCTAAGCAGGCAGATTAGTTCCAACAGATTTCCCCTTTGATCTTTAACTTTGGATGCAAAGTTGTTGTGGGAGGATAGTGATCGGAGCAGTGGAGGTTCGCTCTCCTTGAGTAAAGAGGAAATGAGGGTAGTGAGACAAACAAACTTATTATATTCCGCGTCCATTTAGATTTTTCAATTTCAAATGTTCACCAAATTATCACCCGTTTAAATTTTCAAAATAAGTACAGCGCAATCCCCATTAGAAAATAAACCAGAAATGTTAAGGCATAACATAGACATGGCCAAGAGAGAGAGAGAGAGAGAGAGAGGAAAAACAGAAGAACAGTTTTGTGTAGGGTGAAGTCATGATGTCCAGGCTGAGTCACACCCACCCCTGACCTGTGGATACACTCCAGCACCCACTAATCCCCGTATGGGATAGTCAGACAGAGGGAGAGAGAGAGAGAGAGAGACAGTGTGGTCTCATGACGGATCAGTTTAGTCTGAGTCATTACGGGGGATTATGTTGAGCAGGGAGTGATTAAATACACACTGCACACAGTCATCTCATCTACGCAGGCCTGTGAACCTCGATGCATTGTTACTGTGATGTGCACTTCGCGTCCCTATAACCCGCCACAATGTCCAACCTGTGACACTAGATGCTGTCAGGACTTTCAGGACTGCGATAAGGTCCCTGCACCTCGCCTCTGCACCCTGCTCGTGGACGTGGTGATCTGCCCCGTCAGAAACCTGAGCTCCACTGATGCGTAGCTTACCAGAAACCTGATACTCTTGAGAGGCATTGGAGGACTGCTGCACCTCATCCTCCTATACCTTCTTCCTTTAGTTCCTCTAGTCTCCTTCCTTCTTCCTACTCCTCCTCCTCTGCCAAAGGTCAAATTCCCATTGTTATGTCATTCAGGAAGTCAGGTATCTGACTTGCTTCATTCTTTGGTCAAACAAGGAAGAAGAACTGAGGTCTGAGGGTTAAGGTTGTAGAGACCCAGGAGAGACCCAGGATGTAGAGACCCGTCTCGTTTTTAGACTTTGCTGTATTCTTGTCTTGATATCTTGTAAGTGTGTTTGAGGTGAAACAAAGTCTCAGCCTGTGTGGATGTGAGCATTTCGCTGTCCTCGTGGAATTTAATCCTTTCCAGTTATGTCTTTTTACGGCACACACACACACACACACACACACACACACACACACACACACACACACACACACACACACACACACACACACACACACACACACACAGTGTCCTTTAATGGCCCAGCCCTTCAAATGGCATCAGGCCCACTTTATATAATCTAAGCAGGTTTGCATGGTGTGTCAGGTGGCTGTCGCCAATGCCAAGAGTATTTTGTGCACAGTCCAAACAGTGCAAGAACAGTGGGCCGCTTTGCATGCTACCATAGTTTTGAAAATCAGGAAGGTTGTTTTCGTTGTTTCTATTTTTATTTTCTTTATTTTTCTTTACTTGCTTGTCCTTTTTCTCTCTACAAAAGAAGCAAAGACCTTTTTAACCCTATAGGACGCAGACACACACACACACACACACACACACACACACACACACACACACACACACACACACACACACACACTCTCTCTCTCTGATTAGAATGACACATTAGCGACAGGCTTATGAAAAATGGCGATACAGGTTTTTTTTCAGATTGCACAGGGCACCAGTCAGGATTGTCAAATGTCCTTATCTGTTAATCTGACGATTATTTTCTCAATGGATGGATTAGTTTTTTGGTCCATAAAGTGGTGGAAAATGACGATCGTTTTTCCCCAAACCCCAAGATGATGTTTTGTTTTCTTTCACAAACCAAAGATATTCAGTTTACTGTCATAGACGACCAAAAACAGAGAATTTGTCGGCAATGACTAACTGATTTATATCCCCAAATGTTGTTCAAACGTCACACACTTTGCTAAAACACAAAATGAAAGCAACAGTACCCAAAGGACAAGTCTTAACTGTAGATGATCCTCTGGGTTTCAAATAACTCGACCACTTTCACAGGGCACGATAGCAGCGTGGCAGCATTTCTTAAATTTAGAAAAACCATTCCACATTGTTACATTTGCGCACGGCTTCACTTCTCCCGCTCGCTGCATCGTCCGATGCTCCTCATTGTGTCTGAGTAGCAGTGCATGTGAAACGGCCTCCACGGGGCTCACTGCGCGCAGCCTTGACTCCAGACTTTCACGTCCTGGGTAAACAGGGCTGGAGGCTGCAGCCTGTCTTTCATCGTCTGGGCTCGCCTCGGCTTGGTTTTGTTAGCTAATGGTGGAGCACTGCTCCCGTTGTTGTCCACATCGTGACACACTTTTGCCCTCACACCTTGCTCCATTGTGCGCGCCCGTCGCCCCGGCAACGTTTCGTGCCGATTGTGTCAACAATGAACAAAGGACGGCGAACTGCGGGAGAAGGACCGTTGATCCCCCGGTGACGCTACTCTGAGTCGTCTGTGTGCAATCGGCTTCATGGCACATTTGCACTGGCGTTATCCAGATACAGTGATACGTTGATGACTCATAACTTTTGTGTCCCACAAATAAACCAGTCTGTCGGGTATTTGACTCAGTTCCGCGCCTGCTCACTTCGGTAAGACGACGTTGTACATATTGTGAGATAAGTGGACTTAGTTCTAGGAAGTTAGCCTGTTCATTTTTGTTCCTTCTCTATTTCTCCTTTTTTCTGTCCAGCACACGTTTCATTCCTTTTTTTTTCCAATATTACCTTTTCCTTGCCCTTTTCTGCCTCACTATAACACACGATATTCTTTTCCCTCTCCTCCCCTCCCACCTACCTCTCTCGCACTGTGAAAGGGCAGATTTATTGGGTTGATCCGTTCGCCCCTTTATCTGCTGAGCTGTTTGAACCGTGCCACTGTACAAAGGGCCACGACGCCGTAGGGCAGGGTGGAGCAGGTAAGGTGAGGGTGGAGCAGAGTGGGGAAGGGCAGTGTGTACATGCTGATGAATGTACAGGTCATGGTGAGGCATCAGACTGGCAGCCTATTGGACTTCAGTCAGGAATCTTTGCAGTAAACTTTAACACGTCAGAGGGTTGTTGAGTAAAGACAACTGGATTGGGGTTTTTTTCACCCCTGCTGATGGAATTACACCTTTTTTAAATATCGATTTTAAGGTAGATTTGATTCTCAGGGAATTGCTGTCATGGCTAAAGTACGGCTGTTTCCTCTTACTGACCTTCCGTGAGGTTTGTGTAGGCGGTTCCTTTTGTTTATGTCTGAAGCAGCAGCCACTGTATGTGTGGAACAGTGGAAACTGCAGTACAGCTGTACTGCTTTGTGGATACTGGAAGAATGCCTTGTGTCGTGACGTTCACTCACTGTACACGGGAAATGAATTCCTATGGGGAAAGATAATCGCGGGGGAAAAAAGTCACAACACGCACTCCGGAGTTCCCTCTCACTCTCCACATCCTGCAGTCATATCTGAGATGTTGATCTAATGGTAGACGAGACAGTTTTTCTGTCCTGTAATATATCCGATATATTGAAAATATATCCAACATTTTCATTATGTATTGTACGCATCTCCCTGAAAGGGAATGTCTTCCCCATTATTTGCTGATTTATAGGTTAGAAACACAATTTCTTTCTTTTTTTGGACTACAGGAAGTTGTGAAAGCTGCTGCAGATTTGCAGATTCTCCATCATTGTTTCTCTTTTGCCTTCTGCAATAAAGTAATTGCCCCGTCTGCTCTTAGACGTGTTATCAGATCCATTGGTCCAGTACTCAGACTACTCAAATACGTTTTAGTCCGGGACCTCTAGGTTCATTTTCGATTTCCAAGAGGAAGTTACCAACGGACGCAGACGAATCATGAGACGTCTGTTTAGCGATGTGAAAAATGTCAACAAAGTGTACAGTGAACAGAGATGTGTGCGAACGAGTGTTGCCGTTTTTTGTGGGAGAAATTTGAAAATATCGGGTACTTTAAGTCAAATGCTCGTTCGTTAGCGGCAGCCTTGGTTGTTTTCAGAAGTCGCTTCCGTCTGCGTCGTGGCGCAAAACCCGCCCATTAACTGATAATCGGTCATGATTGGACTGGCGAGTGAAATCACTTCCCAATGGAGGGGATCCAGACCGTATTCTGGCAGAGCAAATGTAAATGAGCTCCCAGAATTCGTCTGGGTCCCGGGCTAGGGTTCAATATTATTAAGGTAGTAATCTGACAAAGGTCTTTGGCTACTATATACTCAAGTGTATGTATATGTTCAGGAAATTGTGTGGTGCTGGTTTTTATATTATTATTATTATCATACCTGTAAGATACCCAAAGTACTGTGAATGTACTTTGGATATTTGTGATTAATATATTCAAGATTGAGGGTGCCACGTTCTGTAGCTGGCAGCTCTATGGGAAATGTAATTACAATTTTCCAAATAATTATTGCATTGCATAATCCTAATTTGATTGCTTTGTGTGGAACATGCAAAGAGAGAAGGTTATAATTTGTGGCTGCATTCCCTCTGAGCTCCTTTTGATTAGCTGAGCAGTAGGTGGTCCAGTTTTTCTGGTCCAGGCGCATGTAACTTTTTTTTCCTTTGTCGCAGCGAAGGAAGCCCTGTGGAACATAATCTGTAGCTGGTGACACTTTGATTGTTTTTGAGGTTCACAAAAATGACTGATCATTTCACAGCAACATTGCGATCATTGTTATCATACACCGTTGTCAGTGTTGCACAATGTCTTCATATGACACCATCCTTTCTGTTC
>NC_061531.1:10240000-10302500 GCF_022379125.1 Scophthalmus maximus | reverse complement strand
CATTTACATAAAATTAAGTATAATAAGGACCATAAGGTTTTTATGGTTCTCTGTGAAATTTACATTTTCGTCAAACAACGAATTGAACCAATTGAACACATTACATCAAATCAATGAGAGTGAAATGACAATAGTGATAATGTGTTTCAGAATGACACATGCCGGCAAAAAAGTGTGATTTTTCTTATGTGAAGCAAACTAATGAGTGTGTATGTCACGTGTCCAACATGTGTTTCAACTCCATTGAAATTTCAAACCTGTAATGAACAAGTCATTGTGAAGTTGCAAATTCCCTCTTTATTTTTTGCTAAGTGACATGATTGTCATGTTCCAGCATTCACATGTACCTGTCCTCTGCTTCAGGCCACATATAAGAGGTATCAGATGGAGCACAAGATGAAGCAGGACTCCCTGGAGAGGTCCCAGTCAGACCTGAAGAAGTTGAGAAGAAAGAGCCAAGGCAAGAATGCCAACAAGTACGAGAACAGGGAGAGCGAGGTGAGACAAACATAGAGGCGCCAACAGATGCATGACACGTACATGGATTCTCTTCTCTTTGAGATACACACACACACACACACACACACAGACACACACACACACACACACACGCACACACACGCAAACACAAGTGTGTTCTTATGTGCATAGACATAATTACACAGACACTCAATCATTCCCAAACCTTGCACCTGAGACGCAGCATGTCAAAGCCACTGTAACAGTAGTTGGGGACAATGTGCAAAGTGTCTGCTCTGTGCAGTCATGCAGAAGAAAAGCTCCATGTTTGTTGTTGCCTGCCTGCACCTCGTATACATCCGCATGCGGTCCTCTCATGCGCCAACCTTGCTCCACCCGCGTGCGCACACTGATAACACTGGACGCGCATATGCCGAAGCAAGCGAACAGCGAGCAATGTTTGAATTTCACCAGAGTTACTGGATATAAACTTCTGTACAATCTGTACAATTATCTACACAGACTTGCACTCAACTGCTGCACAGTCGCCACATTGTTCCAACCAAAGGAAATAGCTTTTAAGTAAAAGCAAACGTATTCACAGTAACACTTTGCTGCCGTGTCCGCTCAGAAGAGGGGTTATTCATTCTGTTGGACCTCTGAGACATGTTTGTTTAGTGCAGAACCTTAGCAGCCTAATTTAAATGCTCCTCTCTAGTTTTATATCTGAGCCGGATTAGTTGTTTTTCAGGTCCCTTATCAGCACAAGTAATGTGCTTTGAGCTTAATGTTTGTATATTTTGTTTGTATGTTTTCTATATTCAAATTCACAGATGCCCCGAGGCGCTTTTTGTATTTCGTGCCAATTCTGGCTAGAAGTGTTGGTGATACAAATCATACTTGGTCCATTTTTCCGGGGGGGAAAAGGATTTTCTCGTACACATGGTTTAACTTGTTGTACATAATGAATCGCTGTGGAATGTGAAGTCCTAACAGACAGTTTAAGTTGTTATTATGTGATGCCATCACCACACCCAAACTGTGACACTGCAGAATGACAATTGCAGACGGGTTTGAGCTCAGAGCTGCGACCCTGAGGGCTGTGGATCTTACTAAACCTGCCTTACATCGTGTGTTTGTGCGCATCTTTGCATGTTCAAGGGTTTGTGTGTTCTGCCAGCAAGTTCAACCCTACCAAAAGAACATAGAAATGACAGAGAGTGAGATAGAGAAACCCAAAATGGATTTATGGATGTTAATAAATTAGTGCATTGTCATTATCTTTTTAAAGGTTATTGGAGCTTTTATCTTCTGGAAAAATGGTAACACTTCCTCAAGTTAATGTGTAGAACCTTTTTATATATATGCAGTAAGTTGCTGGGCTGTGTGACTTTAAATGTACACATGCTATGATCTGGAGCTGTAGCTCTCGGGGAAGACAAAATTATTTATTTTAACAATTGCTTCAGTCATTTTTCAGCAAGTAATAGTGCGATAATTCTAAACATTCTCTTTCAGCCTCACGTGAATATTGACTGCTTTCCTTTTTAAACTGAGTAACTTTTGGATTGGGAATTCATCTTTGGCTCTGCGATTTGTTTTTCGTATTTGAAATATATATATATATATATATATATATATATATATATATATATATATATATATATTATAGGTTAACCAATTAAATGATGAATCAAAGGAATGACTAGACGATTATTACGAAGAATGAAAAGTATAGAAAGCTCTGAATAGCATTAATCCCCAATCATTGCAAAAATCAATATTAGAGCAGAATCTGAGGAATCAAAGTTTGCTTCACAAACAAGCCTTGAACGTATTATTTCATCCACCACAGATTCCTGGTAAATAAAGTCTTCAGACATTAACGGCGACGAGGGTTGTAAGAGCTGAATAGAGTGTGTGTGTGTGTGTGTGTGTGTGTGTGTGTGTGTGTGTGTGTGTGTGTGTGTGTGTGTGTGTGTGTGTGTGTGTGTGTGTGTGTGTGTGTGTGTGTGTGTGTGTGTGTGTGTGTGTGTGTGTGTGGTGTGTGTGTGTGTGTGTGTGTGTGTGTGTGTGTGTGTGTGTGTGTGTGTGTGTGTGAGTGTGTGTGTGTGTGTGTGTGTCATTGTATATAAGATCATTAACAGGCGTGCCTATTCCAGCCAGTTGGATGAGGATGACAATATTGATCTCAAGAAGACAATTGGTTTCACTATTACAACTATGTATGTAGCTAGAAAATGATACAAATGTATTGCATACATTGCAATAATCCTGCATTAGCACTAGTAAGACATTAATATGATTCAGTATTGTTCCAAACAGTAGTAGTTTTTTTTCCGAATCTATTCTTCTCCTGTGAGTTCACTCATATCTCCATTTACTACAGTAACAAAACTCTTTGTGTTTGTGCTTGTTCACGAAAGAAACGTCAAGTTAACCAACACATTATGGATGACGAAATAAGTTTTAGATTTGATGAAATGATCAAAGCCGAGGATGAGATTTCAGAAAAGTGTGCTGTCGCTTTGCTCATGGACATTGTCAGGGCTTCTTCGTTAATAATCACAGGCTGTCAGTGTAGATAAGACCGTGCAAGTGTCCCTCTCCCTCCTCTTGCTCTGTCCTTTCACGAGACACTAATGGCGGCCCAATGTGTCAATACAGTAAACTCTGGACTAATAACACCTCTTCTGCAAGACAGAGATTAGGGTATTCAGTCAGGGACCGTGCTCCTTTCTTGTTGTTTGTCCTTGTCGGATTTGCATATAGGTTGGCAGTGAAAGGGCCTTGATGGCCGCAGACCATGTGCACAGGGAGATAAGACGACATGATGATCTATTCCAGATGGTAGTTTGTAAGACAGAAACTGTGGCTTTCTAATGAAAAGCCTGTTAATCCTTTAAAAGAGACTGGAATCACATTTGCTTCTGCACGCGTAGACTCTGAACTTGCATGTATTGTGCAAAGTATTGCATTTGTTCAAGTGAATCACCTGTGTGTGCACGTGTGTTTGTTGTCAGTGCCTGGAAACGTTGACGAGCCGTCAGATGGACATGCAGTTGTTCACCGCGGACGGCTGCAAGGAGGCTCTGCTGGAGGAGAAGAGACGCTTCTGTTTCCTGGTGGACAAACACTGTCTGTTCTCCTACCAGTTCGCTTCCTTCCATGACAAGGTACAAGTCACTTAACTGGCCCGCATGAAAGCTTTCTTTACGTTTGATATAATATGTCGTTGATGTTTCACTCTCCTCCGGATAATATCACTGTTTACCGGACAGAGAAAACCTTCGAGACAGCAGCCAGATCAATTTATTCCAAAACCCACCACGCTTCGTGTTACCATAGTGATGAAAAATGTGTGCACATTTGCCACTGATTACTCATTTTTCTTTAAATATCTATACTTATGCCCTTGCCTGCTGGACAGGCCAGAGACATACTGACGGCGAAGCTGAGCAGCTGGCAGGACCAGTGCAACGACGCCACCAACATGCCAGAGAGCGTGTTGTCGATGATCGAGGGGCTGCGGGCGCCGGTCACCATCACACCGCTGCCATCTCCCTCCCCGTCTCAGCGCAGCCTGGTATGATGGGAGGGTTGAGGGTATAAAAATAAAGACACGGCCTTGTGCTATGTTATATATGTTGCTGCCTTGTGTCGCCCAAGTGCAGTTTTCCTCATGTACGCTGTGCGGTACAGCGACAATATATTTCAAAAACTGCTCATGATGGAAACCGAATAATGACTCCTCCTGTAGAGGAGATGATGTGAGCACCTAAATGTGCAGGTTTTTAAGACGGAGATTCATATTGATGTATTTAAAAACCAGTACTGGCCTTACACCTGCATAGCTGCCGACATGCTAACGTTATGTCCAACGGTCCTGTGACAGAACATTGGCTCTCTGATGGCTCCGCCTCTGAAGCCTCAGACCAGCCCTCTGGCGAACATGTTCACCCAGGAGAAAGCTGCCACTGTAACCGCCACCACCAACAACAGCACAGGTATTATAATTGTATGACTTATGATGTTCCTGTAAGCTTGTGCTTTTTAAGTGAGTACAGTGCAAAAACCATCAGTTCTTTGCTGAAATTGTGACTGACCTTTGTCTTGCCTGGAACAATAGTGCCTGCTTCACTCAGCTCTGAATAGTTATCACTTTTTTTATTTAAAGGAGTTTTACTGCTAATTTCCTGAAACCCATTTCTGGATAAAATGTTTGTATCAAACGAATGGTAGTTATAAATGATTGCTGCTTCTTTTGTTTGTCTTCCATTACTCTTCATCATTCTCTTTCTTCCGTCCACAATTCCAGCTCATGGGAACGGTGAGGAGAAAAGTCTCCCCAGGTCCATGTCTGTCGCGACGGGCCTCAACAATATCGTGGAGAGGCCTCGCGTGCGCACCATCTTCCCCCACGCTGCCGGCAACAACAGCACACTGCTCAGCTTCGACGAGGGCGACGTCATCATCCTGCTCATCCCCGAGGAGAGGGACGGGTGGATGTACGGTGAACTGGAGAAGAACGGAAAGTGAGTGGAACCACACATGTTGCATTTGTCTGGATGTTGCAAGGCTATAATCACACAAATAAGGGAAGTTATGTGCACATGCAGCACTGCACATAGGAATGTGATCGCATGTGTGATGCTATCGCTCTGTGAACGTATAATATTTATTTGTAATGAACATCTCTGTTAGTCGTTTTAAAAATGCCTGTCAGGTTCCTCTGTCCTGCTAATATTCAGGAGATCGTCATGCGTTGGACTGCGCTGTCCGAAATCTGGCCAGATGGTCCCTTACCTGATTGTTGATGCCAGCCATGTAGCTCATTGAGTGATGCTTGAGCTGGAACCCTCACTGATAAGTAAATCTAACTAAAGTATGGCCTGAGGGCGGGATGTGCGATGGCCGAGAGAGAGGTTCAGAGGTACCACCTGCTCGCTCACACATGCAGGCGCCAACCAAGCCCGTTCTCCCCAGGTCTCTGATGTCTGACTTTTTTAAAGAGGGATTTGATCTGAAGCCCTTGGAAGTGTGTTTTTTGAATTTTAATCATTCATCAGGTTTGATCTTCATCTCTATCAAGGGAAATTACCTGGCTGATATATACCCCCCCCCCCCCCCCCCCCACACACACACACACCCTAAAAAAGGAAAAACAACTGATCAAGGGGCAGAAAAGAATAATTTTTAAAGTTAAGTTTTCTTCTAAAGTGTGGCTGTCGCTTAGTAAAACTTTGGTGCTGCTGCGAGCTGCGTGAGCAGGAGCCGAAAGTCTTAAAAAGTGTATCTCATCGGGTTTATCAGAAGACGGCATTTGGAGAGATGGGCCTACATGTCCTGCAGGAGGTTCGGCTTAGATCCTTTTGGGTCTCTCGCGGGGTTTTCTTCCTTTGTCTTATATCAGCTTTGATTGTGTATCCCGGCAACTTGCCTGGCAACAAGTACATGGATTCCAATACCCACACACAGTATTGATGGACTGAGGAATGAATGTCAGCGAGAGAGGGAGCTACATTGGAATCAGAGTGAGTGAGAAATGCAGTGGTAATGCATTACGCACCATGGCAACGTTTGACAAAGAATAATATCAAACTTGTGACAATGCATATTACCATCATCATTTCCTTCCCCACTTAAATTTGATCATCTTGTCTTATCATCCAAACCAGTTAGCAGTCACGAGGGGCAGTAAACACCCCTGGCTACCTGTATTAGCGAGCTGTCCTTGAGCAAGGTTTTTTTATTCATGTCAAGTTTTTTCAGTGAACCTGTTCAGTGACCAGCGGTAACACTGGTGCCGGAAAGGAGCATGTGTTCTGATTGGAAAACCCTTCCCTACATAAATAATAGCTATTATAAATATGAGTGTGATTGAGTGAGGTGTGTTTTCCAGTCTTTTGATTAGAGCTACACGAAGGAAACGCCTGTTCCTTTGGCCATATGTGCAAATATTAACATTTATGCACATGGAGGGAGAGGCTGATTACGAACAATCTTGTTCCCATAACAATACAATGACACACAGTCCTTGGTCTGATCTTCAGCTCTATGACGAATGATTTCTTATTGAGGAATTGACTCATTTATTTGATAAGGATACAAATAAGGATTCATCCAAGTTACAAATGAACTCTTGGTGATTTGTGTCAGCTCGGCAGGTTTGAGACCTTTCCTACAAGATAGATTCATTCAAGTCATTGATTAGAAAAGATTGAAATTTAATGAGACTCCAGCCAATTGTTGAGAAAGAGAAAAATCCAGCAAAATATAGCAAAGAAAATGTTGAATGGTTCCATTTGATGAAATCTGTTCGCAAAACAGAGGCATCCATTCATCGGCAAGTCTTTTCTTTGATGGATTCCCGCTTTCTGCCACCAGGGTTACCATGGATACCCTTACAGTATATACAACAATCAGGAGAACTATAGTAGCTCTACAATATCTCAACAATACTCATTGTAGGGCTGGAGAAACATATCTGCCCCCGTAACCGTGTCCTCATCCTTTCTGCCTGTCTCTTGATTAGAAGATTGGGAAGCCTTTGATTAGAGGGCAGAGCGGCCGAGCTCTTCACCAATCAGTCAGAGATGTTTTCAGATTCCTGTTCAATGAGAGCTGATTTTGAGGCTGACAGTCGCATTAAGCACAGATGTAATCATTCCTAACCTGGCTTCGCTCTCTTTTGTCCCTGTTTTGCAGGAGGGGCTGGTTCCCTTCATCTTACTGCCTGGCGCTCTCGGAGCCACTCATGAATGACAACAGGTAAGGGGACTCCACGTTCCAGCCAACACACACACACACACACACACACACACACACACACACACACTAGCAGGTTTCATGTTACAGCCTGCTGTATTGTTGGCAGTGTTTCCTCTAGTTACCCCTGTTAACCTCTCTAATCCTATGGGCGACTCTCCCATTGCTCAACCTTTGATTCCTTTTTGTGCTCAAACACTTTTCCAGTGTTTTTTATTTGATTATTTTTAGGAATCACAGACCCTAATAGAACTTTTGCTCATATATTGGTTTTGTAACACATCTGTGTGATTAAAATTATCAATCTAAAACTGGACTTTTCACACAGGCCCAGCAAAATGTGAGGAAACAGGATGTTGTGTGCCGCTTAACGGAGTTTGCTGCTGATGAGAGAGACGAGGGGAGGGGTTTCAGAGAGTTGACTCCAGGGCGTTTCTTCAAAGAGACTAATCCCTGTCGGATTAATTAATTAGATCTTAATGTGCTGCACCTCCCACAGAGAGGCTGCCAGACAACTGCAACCAGTCACGGAAATGCAAAGTTTAAACCATAACCACCGCCGGGGGACACAACAACAACACACATCTCATGACCTTGTCCTTTTGTCCTCATGAGGAACCTCCTCTGACCGTATGTAGGGCTGTATCTCATGACCCTGCCTGTGTCATGTCTATGAACTCAACATCAACTCTAAGACTGACCTTTACCTCATTATCAATCCTTAACTCAAAGTTACAGCCCTCGAATCTCAGAAGCTCACACACCCGACGGGAGAGTCCTGCAAAGTCTAATTAGTGGCCTTTTCCTCCACTTCACTGTCCTCTCTCCTCTCCCCTATAACTTCATCTTTCAACCGCCGCCTGTTTCTCCTCCTCCCCGACAGTGTGTCCGTGGCACCGTACCGCAGTCGAAGTGTGGTCGACCTGCACCATCAGGACACAGAGACGGATGAGGCGACCATGGTGCTCCCCCCGGCGGACTACAGTGACAGATCGCAGCGCAACGCGGTGAAGAACAGCGCCGTCACCACAAATAACAACCACCAGCACTCCCCCACGCCCTCTGCAGCCTCTTCCTCCTCGTCCGATCACAACACGGTCAGTCAGGGGGGCGGGTGATTCGGTTTACATGCATTCATCTGACATTTTCACGGTTTTGGAAAGAGTTTAAGGCACGTGTAAAGAATTCCACTAAGCCTCGCACAGTTAAGCCCCGCCTTTTTAAAAGTGATTGCTTTCAGAAATTTTATCAGGTCAGAACAATTGTCTTGAATTTCCAATTGCCAGACGTTTCCATCGTGCTGGCACGGCCCTGCCACAGTGCCGCCAGCCTCACCTGATACCTACTGTAGCATGACTACTGTACCCTCAGCTGTGCAGCCTTATCTTGCCTGCTAATGACAGTACCTGGGTGTGTGTGCGTGCGTGTGTGTGTCACATGAGCTTTTCATGTCTGTGTTGGAAACCTGACCTTACTCTGATACACTCATTGTCAGCTGACACACAATAAAAAAATCTATTATTTGGACTCGGAGACGCTTTAACACTGATGTTTGTTGTCGTTGCGTCAACTACTGTATGTTTCCGTGTCTCATGAAAAGCTGCAGGTGACGCACAAGGACAGACTGAAAAGTGCTTGTTCTGGATTTTTTTTTTTCATTCTATGATTGCAAAATCTCACTTAAGCTTCTTTAGTAAATGTTCTTTTTGAAATTTAGAAAACAAATGAAACGCTTTATTTTATCGTCTTTGAGAAACATTCAAAATTAAACATTCGCATCTGACTCAGACAATCTGCTGCTGCTCTGACATAAGTGAAACTCCGGAAAATGTCAGGGCCCGATTTTCCGGACATTTTCATCTTTCGCCTGAAAACAGCCTAAGAAAGGCATAGGGCATAAAATTAGCCATTTTCCTGCTGTACTCTGAAAGCCTGTCCAAACCTGATTGTCCCAGGACTCATCCTCACTTGAGTCAGCGGAAGAGTAGGACACAGCTGTCGAGAAGATGGCCTTTGGTACAGTAATCCCTGGTGCGTTGATAATGGGTCTCCAGGAGACTCCGTTTCCAGTAAGAGGCAGTAACACTGGGACAGACACGAGAACAGGGTCTGGGTCTGGCTGGGAGAATGAAGTCACCCGTGGTGCACACACACACACACACACACACACACACACACACACACACACACACACCACTTCTGTATCTCAGCAGCAGATGTTTTTGAATACATGCCTCCTCATGAATGTTTACATTCTTCCTTGTTTATATGGGATGCAATATTTTAGCCCTTTCCTATTCCAACATTGTCCTTACTTTACAAATACTCCATTTACATACTATGCAAAGTCTCCGCCGAACTTGCAAGGGCCCTTTCAGTTCCCCTGCGCTGGATTGATGTAAATGTGTTGCGGTATGTCAAGGTCATACACACATTGTTCTGACAGTGTTATATATGTTTGTGTGCGTGTGTGTGTTGTGCACATTTGACCCAGGTGGAGGTTCAGTGGTCAAATGGCTAAAAGAGAGACTTTACTCTTTCTCTGCAGTGTTTATTATTTACCACTTATTTGGTCTACAGCTCCCCTCATACATCCACCCTCAGGCCTGTCGGTCTACATCCGGCTTGCATCCCTCCATCACTGGCTCAGCATTAAATGGTGTACCCATCTTCCCTCTTTGTCGCGCTCTTTACTCTTTCAGTTTCTCTTGACGTTCTTTGTCTGTTTATCTCCACATCTGAACACTTATCTCTCCTTCAATACATACCTCTCTCTCTCTCTCTCTCTCTCTCTCTCTCTCTCTCTCTCTCTCCCCCTCCTTTTTCAGGGTCACTTTAAGTGAGGGTCACTTCCCGGGTGGTTTGTTCTCGACTCTTTTCTAGTGACTCTCAAACCGCTGCTTTAACTCTATTTAAATCACACAGTCACACACACACACAAGCACACAGACACACACACACACACACACACACACACACACACACAGATCCCAGAATACTCTTGCGTGTGGGAAAAGTTCTCTGTAGCGATGGTAGGTAATACACTGGTTTATGTTCAGCTCAGAGTATGAGTAGTGGGGGCGGGTGTGACTGAGTGTTGGTTTGTGCATGTTTGCGCCCATGTGTTTGATCGGTTAACGACTAGTTAGCAACTTTTAGGAACTTTATCGTCAGTATGACTCAGTGTGTGTGTGTGTGTGTGCGCCGCATCAGTTTATGTTCTGTTTGCGTGTGTTTTCCTGCACTTGTAGGTGTAAAGTGAATGTGAAGTGGATAATGGAGCCAAAATCACAACAACAGATTGTGTGTTATTAGCTTAAGCATTTTGTGTGTGTCTGTTTTTTTGTGAATTATATCAGATCACATTTTATTACCAATTAATGCAACAAAAGACTTTTGTCAATATTGCATGTCGGCCCACAGAAGGAAAGCTGACAGGAGGGGGTTACCCTGGAAAGCACTGTCACCATGAGAGAAAAATGCACCCTCACTGGTTTGCTGCTTTGTGTGGAGGAAAAGATAATGACTATATATTTAGAGGATGGAGAGAGATCTGAGAGATTGAGGTCAACAGAGAAAGTTAAAGGAGCAAACACAATTTTGACCTCCGGGTTCAGTATCAGTGAAACAGGAAAGAAAAGACATGGTGAAGACAATCTTGGTTCCCTGACCGAGCTAGGAGTTATTGTGTTAAATGCACACTATTATTCTGTATGAAACTGCAGTTTATAGTTCAGTAGCAAGAAAAAGTAAGGGAAAAATGTTATCTTCATTTATGTATGAATGTAAGGTACAACAACGCAAAAACACCAACTATTTTAACTAATAACACACAAATCAGTGTGTTGTTCTTCTCTGTACTCAATGCATTAACAGTGTAGATTAAGTATGTGAACCCCGAGGATAATGACAAAAAGAAGTAAATGGTGTCCGGAGTTAACAAACCTGGAGTCCAATCAGTGAAGCCAAATTTGAGCTCCTTTAACTAACTCTGGCATTTTGACTTTGCTGTTTATAAGAAGCATCTGCTGATGATTTGCACAAAGCTGGAAAGGGTCAGAAAGTCCTCTCAGAGTTTTGATATTCAGGAGTTCCACAGTTCGACAAACTCTATAAATGGAGGCGATTTATTTCTTACTGTGGCTGTTTTCCCTAGAAGTGGGCGTCCTGCTAAGGCAGGTCAGTGAGGCAAAAACAGAAGTAACAGCTAAAGGCTTAAAGAAATCATTGGAGCTGGTTAATATTTTCTCAGAGGAAGCCTCGGTTCTACAGCAAACATGCACACACACCTGCTTTTGGGGAAAAGAAATTATGGACTGATGGCACACGCAGCACTACATATGGCATCAAAAGGGAAATGCATACCGATCTGTCCTTGTGAATAAAGGAATGAGCCCTCCACCAGCCCTGATTAATGCTGCATGATTTTGTAATCCAAACATCTGTAAGAGGAGGACAGATGTGAAACTGTGTGGGTGCCGTGGGAACTAACAGCTGACCCTGTGACAGGGATCTTGCAAAAGGCCGGAACACGTTGTACACGTCAGTCGCACGATCCACTCCTGACCTCTTGTGGAATATTTCAAGTACTGCAGGTTGAAGGCTGGGAGGCCTGTTGCCGGGAAGATCAACAATTTATGTTGAGCGCTTCCTCTTGAGTTCATAATACCATGGCTGTGCGGTAAACCACTCCCTAATTCTCTCATTCACCTCTCCTCGTGTAATAGACTCCAAGTAGTTTACTCTGTAGTGAGCAGTCATTTCCGATTTTGGACACTACATCGTTGTGTGTCACACAAAAAAACAACACTTTTTCGTTCAATTGTATGCATTTTCTGACAGAGGTTGATCCTCAAATATAGCTGGACTGTAAATACAGTCACAATAATCGCAAATAGGAAGTGATTTCACATGGGTGTGTTTCACAAGACACAGAAGAAACTATTGATTTGAAAAACACACTGTCACGTCGTGCTCATGCGTGCGTGTGACTGATGTTTGTGATGCTGCAGCTACATTCGTCTATTCCAAGCGGTCTTGTCTGTTAGACATACTGTAGTTGTCTAAGTTGTAACAAGGACCTATAAAGTTTTTGGTCTCTCCAGTGAGAATAATAACATGCCCCTTTTTCCCCCCTTTGGTTTGCTAATTCAATTTATGATTTCAACTGGGTGTAAACGCCGTATGCATCGTCATGTCATATTAGACTTTAGTCTGCAAAGATAAGCAAAAAAGAACTTTATGTTCAAATTATGTTTCTGTGAAAATGCCCTGCGTTCAGATTCGGTGGCTTTGACTCTGGCTCGTCATAAGACAACTACACGCAGTTGATGTGGAACAGGCTTGAAATTCCAGAAGGTCTAGATTCCACACGCTGTCTTGTGATATGATGCAGCACCGACTTTCACACACTCTCCCCAACCCATGTATTTACCCCGTGTGGCCACTCCTGCAGCCCAAAAGGCTCATTCTGGATGAGAATGTATATCAAACTGATGTAAATGCGTCAAAACTGGTGACAAATGGGGTGACTGTGGCATTTAAAGGGCAAATGTGTCGTAGATATGCACTGTAAAAATCGTGTTACAGCCAGTGTAGACCTTGGGACCCAGAGTTTATGGTGTATCTGTGTTTTCTCCACAGGCAGCCCAGCCCAACGGCATCTCGAGACCTGCGGCCGCTTACCTCGCGTAAGTCACAGAAGGACACCGACGGGATGACGTGCTTTTCCCTCTTTTCACGCAGACGCGCTCTCACGACTCATATCTGCTGCTTTTTCCACAGGGGAGGGAACCCGTTCGCCACAGTCCGGCTACGTCCAACTGTCACCAACGACCGCTCCGCACCGGTCATCTGATCTGTCCACATTTCCGCCCATCTTTTCGACTCCCACAAGTCCTCAACAACCTTCCAGTGTCCTCATGCCCAGGACATGCAGCTCTGCCCTGCCTTTTACTGACACAGCAGCTTCACCTGGTCTGGAGTTGAGAAAAAAACACTGGGAAAAAAACACAAGAAATGCCATTTTTAATCTGGTCTGGGATCCCCCATACTGCTGCAAACTCTGACATGGAAGTATTTTGGGAGTGTTTTATTTCCAGATCACATGCTTACATGTTTAAAGTAATGTATTTTCTGTCTATTTTTATTGTCCTTCTGTGTGTAGTGGCGGTATATTTAAATGACCGCATTCTTACCTGCACTTGAGAGCTAGACGAATAAAAAATGGTCAAGGAAAATGTTGCGACGTATTTAAGCTGTTCTGTGTCGCTTGTGCATCGGCGAAAAACAACCGTTCAAATCATTTCTGTTGCCATGGGACAGTAGAAGAATGTACTGAGGACTGGAAGACCTCTGTGTTGCACCCTCAGGTCCGTATGAAAATGCTACGACTCCTTATTGATGCTAAAAATGATATTGACTGTTGCAGCGGAGAGAAGATTGCAGACATTTAAAGAAATGCATTCTAAAAGGCACACAAGTGATCTTTATCCCCAAATCCCTCAAGTATATATATTTGTACATCAGATGATATAAATGTTTTCCTTTTGACATTGGATCCTTCAACTCTTAGTAGAGCTAGATGATCATGGAGACTTGGACGTTTGCCTTAATGACACATACGACACATACCTACTGTAAAGTACCATTTACCTGTTGCATCCCCGAGTGTGGATATGAGTTGTGGAACTCACTTCGTCAAATACACAGTGCAATCGCTTCTTTGTAATCGGCTTCGTAAGACCAGTTCGTACACTAATTTTTGGTCTTTGTCCCACGTTACACCCTGAATAGAATGTGCTGGAATGAAAAATAAAAGATTTATTTCTTCAGTTTGCCGTATGTTTGTTGTCATGCACAAGTGATATCTACACAGTGTCCGCATGGCTGTCATTATAATGCATTCCTTTGTTTGTATGAAAAGTAACGGCATATTTTGTATATTTGCATCAAGTATTGTCAAAACATAAAATCAAGCAAGTACTCAAAAGCTTAAGTAGCATTCATTTTTAATTACAGTAACTTATATATAAAAAGTAAGAACCTCAATCATAAGAGCGTGCGTAGTGTTTATTTATAGCAAGATTTTTTAAAAATGTATTTTTCTCTCTCCCACCAGCTACATCCCCTTTCTTCTGCCATGGACAGTTACATGACATCTGGCTGTGATGGAAGACATGGACATGGAGATACTGCAGATACAGGGACATAGACATTCTTGATTGTCTGGCTGGGAAGAATGGGGCGGGGTGACTTGTCACAGAGTAGAGTACTAAAATTAAAAATCCAAAGATTATTCAAATTGAGAGATTTCTTCAGCTTTTGCCGTCAGCATGCTTCCTCGAAGTGAAGCTCTGCACATGAAAAGACGTACACGCGTGCTGACAAGAGTTTCTCTTATAGTAGGCAGAAGTCCGAAATCAAACAGTGATTGAGGTTGTAAAAGTCGAGGGCGTTTCAGATTGTGTGTACCTGAGGTCTGCATTGGCCCTGGAAAATCACAACCCAGCAGAATCATCATCATCATCATCATCAAACAAAACAGTCAGTGCAATTATGGCCCCAAGAAATATCGTATCAACAAAAACAGACAAAAGGCTGTGGGCTTTCCCTCGGACACAAGTCCACTGTTTCAGACGGGACAGTTCATGTTCGGGATCTTCACAAATATATATTTTTTTTCATCGGCTATTCCATGTCATAATCAGCAGACAGCCAAAAGAAGAACAAACTTATTTTTTTTAAGTTTGTTTTTTCCTGAAAAAGCTAATACGTCAGTGATCAACATTGGGTGCCGTTACTAAGCACAATGTTAACCAAAAAATATGTATGCAGTGAGCCAGCATGAAAGAAAAAAGAAAAACCTCAGTCTTGTTATTCTGACTAATGAAAACACAAAGGAATCTGCTCAGATCCTTGGTTTACTGAGCTAAATCTGCTGAAGAAATCATAAATGATGGAATCTCTGTTGCTCACTCTGCATGTAGCGAAAGGCACTGACAACAGCTGGACGCTTACATATGCTAGACTACATGCTCGGCTAGCAGATGAAAATAGAGATCTACAATAGCCTTTGCTAAAAACCCGCACCATGATTCGTGGTAATATCTCGATCGCTCTTTTTTTTTTACATAATATAATAGCAACAGCAATGTGCAATATTAAGAATGATAACAAAAAAAGCCCCAAAATGCTGGATTATATGAGCGTGTGTGTTTGTGCGTGCGAGATCTGTGATTTGGTCCCTCTAGCCAAAGCTGGCGCCACAGTTGGGACACCTTCTCTGACGCAGGGCGAAGCAGAAGAGGATACCGAGGGGGAAGAAGAAGATGGCACACAGGATCCCCAGGCAAGTGAAGTCATCCTCCAGGACCCCAACTCTATAACACACGCGCACACACAAACAAAAGAAAGCATAAAATGATTAGATGATACAGGATTAAGATTAAAATAATCCTTTATTAGTCCCACTTTATTTAGAGTGATAAACTCTCCCCTGTTTAATAGAAGTTCTGTTTTAAAACCAGAGTGGACACATGAGTCTGTAACAGCAACATTCCACACTTCTATAAGTATCTGCTGCGCTTTATTATTTGTCACGTTACTCTAACTCTTGTCCCAGTCAGGATCCTTTAGAATGATGATCTGATTAGTCAGTACTTGAACTGGTGACTGGCTTTGATGTGTTATCTCGACAGGTGAAGGTTTTAGCCGCTCAGCACAAGTTACCATAGTGATTTACCCTGGTGAGAAGAGAACCAGCTTCATGGGACGGTAAACCCAGAGTTAAACCCGAAGTTACTTCGATAACCACAAATCCTGCTTCGAAGTACAGGGCTCTGGTCACGTCTACTTGAGTTTCATATTTCACTTATCCCCCAAACTGAACCATGTCCTGATATTTCACGGCAAACAACCACCAAAAAGGCACAGCTCTGTCTTCTCAGTCTGTCCTCATTATAAAAACAGAAAAAGTTTTATTGATTCAGTCAGAAATTAAGAACCAATAACAAAGGAAGTCAAATATTCGCCCATAGCAAATCGACTAAAATGTTTTTAAAGAAAAGGAAGTACAATCTAAAAAAAATGTTGTGTGACATTCTGTGAAGCATGACGTGACTCGTTTTGAAAGCTGTTTCTGAGAGCAACTTCAATCCTGAGTCACTGTAAGCAAAGTGTTAACCACGGTCTCATGACTGCACCATGCTCACCACCATGCACAGTAAATCTGCTGGAGGCCCCGAAGGGGAATTAACAAATGCAACTTGTCAACCATGACCAACCCCCCCAAAAAATAATAATATTTGAAATTAAAAGCTACTGTACTTTGGAGAGCACTTACCGCTTATGCTATGAAATCTTATCACACAGCTATGGGTTTTAGTTGGTGTTTATTAGATAGAAATAATATTTAAACATTACCTTAATTACACTGATAATACTGGATTTGGCTGCAATGATAAAAAAAAAAAAGTTTTAAGCTTGTCAATATTATTTTATTTCCTAAAACAAGGGGTGCTTTACATAACATTTGGAATTTTTGCATTTGCACAACTTGTGTGTACACTGGTGCCAGGAACAGGCCATGATGCAAATACTGACTGACTAAAAGTAGCAGCTTTCTCCAACTCTCCTAAATGATTTGTATAGTGTAGATAGAATTAAAGTTCAGAGCAGTGAATGTGGGTCATTCGTGCTTACATTAAGGATTTATGTGTCACGAGGCTGCTGTGAAGTTAATTCTTAGTTTGATAAACTTTTAAATAAGTATTTCTCTAGTTTAGTCTTATTCTGTTTAAAAACACACAAGCTCTTGCTGCAGTTTTTAGTCTTTCCGCTTTCTTTGAACTCTATTATTAATCATGCTGCAATAAATTTCAGAGACCGTCATGAAAGTAAACAAAGCAAACACATAAATAACTATGTATAACCTTTAGCCACTGTAGCCACCTTTGGCCCGGTGTGGCCCGACCAGACCCTGTCACATGTTTATAAGCCCGAAAACATCAGACTGACAGGATGTTGACTTGGGCACAAGGAAACCATGTGAAACCTTCTTCTAAAAAACTGAAAGTCATATCCGCTAGACATAGACATAGACGTAGAAACAATACACAGGCAGCATACACTCGTTCAGAAATTTGGTGGTGGGAGAGAGAAATTGGGTTAGTCACAGCGAGCGTGGGACACTCGTGTTCAACGGCATGCTAATCGGCCTAGCTCAGTGGATGCTCTCATTTTTGTCAATTTCAACAGTGGACGGAGCAAACTGCTGCATTACAACTGTGAACGCCGCCCAGTTTACATGTGCCGTCTTATTCCACGAACTGTAACTGTGCAGGTTAATCACTTTTATGATGCCTGTACAGTAGGTCAACTAAAACAACCATATGATTGTTATAGTTACAGCCCGCCATGAGGTTAAAGATGTTACGTGTATGTTTGTGTGTCCTCACCTGCAGGCAGGGCAGCCTCCCACCACCACTACAGAGGGTTGGATGATGGTGTAACTCCCAGCGTAGGGCTGCTGGGATACGGCAGGGCTCATTTGGGCCGATGGGTATCCTGTGGTTGACAGAAGGCGATGTCACCCGTTATTGCGGAGGTGGTGTGAATACTTTGCTTGTTTTATAGAGATATGAGTTACCCATATCATGTTTTGGATGTAGTTTTTATTTTTTTTATAACAGAAGACATGTGAGAAGACAAAAAGGTCAGAAGGAAGTGACACTTCCTGTAATTTAATTGTTAAATTGAGCTTTGATTTGCGTTAAGCAATCTGGAAATGATCTATTTGTATGTGTTTAACTTCTTTGACCTTGGTCCGTTATTCAGGTATATTCAGGATAGTTGGTTTTTTTTAACAGTGGAAAATGAGACTGGGGTGATCAGCAGACATCTACAGTACAAGGCATTTCAACTTTAACATATTTGCTTCCTATAACAAAAAAGAGGCCTCTGGTGATAGACGATTTTGTCACATTAATACACATTAATAATCATCTGGATATAGAGATTATTAGCTACTAGTACACTCAAAGGGTGCACATATTTCTTTCTTCTTCTTTTTTGCAACAATTAGTATCAACAACTGAGATCGCTGGTGACAACTTTGCGCATGCGCGCCGTTGCACCGGATAGCCCGACACTAATGAGCGTTTTGCAGTTAAAACTTGCAGGGTTGACGCGGTCGTCCACCGTCTCACATCATGGGGGCAAGAACACTGCGTGACGCGACACAAGCTTTCGATTCAACGAGGACGGAAGTGTTCTGGGGTGAGCGCTCTCTTCCTGTCTGGCTGCTGCACTTCCAGGGGTAAACGTGTGGACTGCGCGTGCGCGTGCGTGTGCGGGGCTACTTGCCTTGGACGTCGGGGTACGGGTAGGGCGGCGGGGCCGGAGGCGGGATGGCCCCATAGCCCTGCTGCGGCGGCGGGCCGTACTCATAAGCCCCCGGGACGGCGTTGTAGGCGGGGGGTCTGTCCTGGAGAAGGGGTTTGCTGTCCACCATCTCGCCCTCCGAGCTGCCTCTTGTCCGCTGCCCTCAACCTGAGCTCGTCCTCGGCAACGCGACGGGTCAAGAACACTGAACTCCGGCTACTTTGTGCCGCTGTGCCCGGGAGCCGAGCGACGCGGGCCGACGCGCGGCGGCGACGAAAGCAACGAAAACAAAGAAAAGACGCTGCGCAAAAATGAAACTTCGTCCCTCTCCATGCGCCAACTTCGTCCCCGGCGGCGCAACAACCCCCCGAAATCTTTACCCAGAGACGGGAACGGTCCGAGTCGCGCTGGCAGTGGTTAACTTAACGCCATTCGCGTCCTCGCAGTCGGTCCTTTGATACGAAAACTACAGTCGTGTGTCATCGCAGCACCTTTTAAGTCCGCTGGAAGTCGGAAGGGCTTTTGCTCTGTCTGGACTGTCACAAGAGAAGAATCATGTGACGCGCTGCTGTTGCGCCTCTGCGCAGCCAGAGGCTTCTTAAAGCGACAGCGCGTGAAAGCGAAGGGCTGCGGTGCAGTGCAGAGCCCCGGAGCGGGAGCACGGTCTCCTCCACAGTTCAGGGGGTTAGTTTTCACAGGGATGGAGGGCAGAGCTGTTCACACTGTGACTTACATAATTGCTCCTCATTATGTGGGCTACTACCCTTGATGGTGCACGGGGGCGATACTAGCATCAGAGCTTCACCCAACGATCCAACAATGCCCCCCCTAAAAAAAGAAGAAGCAAAAACTGTACAATTTTGGTCTATCTAGATACACATACAGACAGTAACCCCTTGGATGTAATATCAACACATAGCAGTGTTTCCCATAGGATCTTGAGAGACAATGGGGGGTGGACGTCAGACCCTTTAGGGGGGTCCTGGGGCTTTTTCCTCATATTTTTAAAGACCATAATTCACGTTCACAACTGGTTGTCTGTTGTATTTTCATTGTCCAAATATTAAGTTTAAGCCTTATATTGTGTATGGTTTTGACCATTTTTAAGGTTGTCGAATGCGGACTTGCGAAAAAAACAACTTATTTTGTTAGGGGTGCTTGAGTAAGTTATATGTATTTGGTTGTATTTTTATTCAGAATTTATAGTCATTTATGATAAAGTTTATGGTTAAACTAAAATATCAAACCCAAATTACATTTCTTTGTCATAAAGGTTTGATAATGACATCTTAAGAATCATTGACATATTTAATGTGTGTGTATATATATATATATATATATATATATATATATATATATATATATATATATATATATATATATATATTTCGGCCAGTGTATCGGTATAGGAATCTTTTACTCCCAAAAATCCATATCGGTCGGGCTCCAGTTTAAACAGAGAATGAGGCTGAGGGTTATAAAAAGCGAGTGAATGTGTCTTTTGTTTTAATTCTGGTTTGTGGCCAAACACTCCGAACTGTAGCCAAACATATGAAACCAACCTCGCGCCTCAATAATTAATCAGAATGAATTATTGAAATATGCACATCAGTCAGCAGCAGCGGCTCCTCGGAAGAAAAGAAAAGAAAAGCAATGATCAGGTGCTCCCGTGTTCGACCAATAGGAAGAAGAAGATCCCACAGTCCCTGCACAGTTTCAGCCAATCAGAGTGGCACTTCCTCCATTTCCTGTTGTGGTGTTCGGAGTTGCACGGAGCATTCCTCCGGTTCACCGTGGGAATTAAAACACTCCGGCCGACTTTACTCTCCCGCCGCAAAGCGTCTGCGCTTGACGGAGCCTTTTCCGTGAGTAAGTGTCAGTGTGTTTGAAACGTGTCACTCTGCGGGTTTTCTCCTCCTCACCGCCGCTTCTTGCTCCCTTGGCCTGGACGTGTAAACAGCTTACAGGCGACTTTGCGGCATTATTAAGAGTCCATATGCGACCGATCCGTCTCTCGGTCTCTGGGCTAGTTGTCTCACATGCGTTTTGAATGTGTCCCAGCACACGGGCCTCGGCAGGAGGAGGAGGAGGAGGGGGAGGTGGCAGGTACCTGTCGCTGCTGCTGCACCTGATGTCATGACGCGTCCGATGACATTCCCTTGACAACCGCGGATCGGATACCAACACTCAGGTAGACAGCTGCTAGAGCTCAGCGTGTGCGCGCGCGCGCGCGCGTGTGTGTGCGTGTGTGTGTATGTGTGTGCTGCAGGCTACAAGTCACAAGTCACTGTACATTTATTCTAAGACGTCTGCAGCAGAATCGTGGAGCCTGACGTGATAGTCCTCCTGCTCCCTCTCTCTCTGTACACGCACACACCGGCTCAGTCTGTCAGAGAGTTACACGTTTCATCACAAGAGACGCAAACTGAAGGCGGTTGTCGATGATTATTCAATGTCAATAAGTACTGTGTAGCGGATTAGTACCAGTCCATGAAGTCAGAGACAAGCCAGTCAGACGGGATAAATCATGAGACTTCCGGTCAGTGATTTCAAATTAAAACTCTATTGCCGTTGTGGGTTTTTTTGTCACTTGAAGAAAAAGTAGGAAGAAGAAATTAGAAATCAAGAAATTAACATTTCCCCTTCATTTTGTTGTATATTTTTTTATTTAAAGAGCGTTATACACATAAATAGCAATTCCACAGATTTAAAAAACACAAATCATAATGTTTTTTTCCCTATTCCATCTCATTTTCCCCATTTAAGGAAGCCCATTCCACCTACAACACTTTGAGGCAAAACAACACACACTGGCCCATATTTTCTACCCTATGAAGTGTGAGATTTGTGTCAGACGTTTAAAGAGTTTAAAGTCACGATAAACTCTTGAAGATTCATTCTGACTTAAGTCTAATCCTGAGTTTCTGAATTCACAAGGTGAATTGAAATGCAAAGAAATTACTGAATTCATATGACACTCCTCACCTCCTCACACGTGTCTATTTCTCAGGGCTGTAATGTCGATGCAAAACCACCTGCATGAAAAGAAAAGAAGAGTCACGACACATTTTTACTTATGGCCGTACTTCTTCAGGATATCATTAAGGCAGAAGTACACAGAATCATAAGATATATATATATACCAGACAGTCTGGAAGAATGAGCGCTGTCTTGATGTACCTGTTCAGGGTCCATCATGCCCATCACGCTGCTGTGGGCCGTGGACGTGTACGGCAGAGTCTACAGCCTCTCCACCGCCGGCCAGCGCTGGGAGCGTGCAGACGACATGCTGCTGGAGCTGAAGCGGGTTACCGCGGGGAAGGGTCGCTGCTGGGGCATTGGCTGTGACCACCACGTTTACCTCAACATGATGCCCAGCGAGACGCCCATCCGCTATCGGGAAGAGACCTATGAAAACCAGGTCTGCGCTGCCCATTTGTTGTCACTCAGAAAATGTAGACGGCTGCATGTCATTACACGCTCAAAGCTCTTTGTGTATGCGTTTTCAGAGGTGGAACCCAGTGGACGGCTTCACTGACACGTTGCTGCCCACGGACCGCTGGCCGTGGAGCGACGTGATGGGAATGAATCCTCAACAGCTCCACAGCTTCCAGTTGCCCTCACTCAGCTGGGAGTGGGAGGGAGACTGGTATGTGGATCAGAGCTGCGGGGGAGAACCCAGTCAGACTGGGGTGAGACAAAACACATGAACACATCTTCTTCTTTTTTTCTACTTGTCTTTCTTTTGGCTGTTTCTTTCCAATTTTGTCTGATGAAAACTGATCCAGTCTGCCCCCTCCACAGGGCTGGGAGTACGCAGTTGACTTCCCGGCCAACTTCTCCCCAGACAAGAAGTGGAATTCCTGTGTTCGTCGTAGGCGTTGGATCCGCTACAGGAGATACATCGCACAAGGCACTTGGGAGAAGGTTTGGACACAGTCTTTTTGGCTGTATATCTACGATCCGGTAGATCGTAGATATACTGTCGAACGCTCGGTGTGGAGTAGGTGGCCACCGCGGAGACTGAGTTTTTCACAACGAGTTGCCGTTCTTCTGCAGATCCCCTTGGACAATCCTAGGAAACCTCCGCTGCCGCTCTCTGACATTAGCTGCGGAGGCTGGGAGATGAGCGACCAGTCTGGAAGGTATCCCTACCTCTGGGGTGTGTCCCAGCAAGGACAGGTCAGTCTACTGGATCAACACATGTGAGGTTTTCTTTTGTCTTCCTAAGGAGGGGTTATCGGCTGCACTGTGGGTTTAAGAATGTTCTACTCTTGGGTTAATTCTCTTGGTATAACCTCTCCGCATAGCACTGTTGAAAACTTATCAACACTTCAAGTAAGTATTTAATGTTGTTTACACTTCTCATTCCTCATTATGAGGACAAATACAGCAAATTTAGGACACGGTCTGGTACAGTACATACATGCTGCTAACCTGCTTCGAGTGAAGTTCACTTCAAATTCTTGACCACAAGGGGGCAGCATGACACAGTCAACCGTGGCGGTCCTCCTGAGCCAACGAAGTCCTGTTTAATTTAAGGCACATTGCACCAAATGTAAGTTTTGTTTTTAGATCACAGTGAAGAGAGAATGTTAAACCATGATTTGTGATTCTCTCCCCTGCAGGTGTGGTTCAGGGAGGGCATCCACCCTCGGGTCCCAGAGGGCTCCAGCTGGGAGGAGGTGGAAGTGCCCAAGGAGGTGGCTCAGTTATCAGCTGGGCCTGGAGACCTGCTGTGGGCTTTACTCTGGGACGGGAACCTGTTGGTCCGTATGGGCCTCAGCCTGGACAGTCCAACTGGTCAGCTTTCACCGTAGTTCGCATTTTACCCACACAAATATTTCCCCATTACATTTAATTTTTATATGATCCATTTTGTCGGGACATAAGCTTTGCACCTCCCCGTGGTGGAGCCTTTATAGTTGTTCTCCCTGGAATTGACTCTACAGTAGTAAATTGCCAGTGAAATTTTTGTATTTGTCCACATGACAGCAGGTGAAAGTAGTATAAAGCACAAAGTGTGTTGTATTGTTACATAATATGTGCGGATGAAGTGTTGGTCTTAAGTGTTTTTACAGCATCACAGTATGTCAGGGCATGAAAAAGCATACCCCTAAAGTTCAGCAAAACACAGAAAAAAAGATACATTTTTCAAAACCCAAATATGTTTTTTCCCCGTTTTTGTGATTTAAAAAAAATTGCCGTCAATGTTGGCTTTGACAGATATTATATTTTTAACAAATGTCAAACTTTAACATACATTGATGACTGTTTCCTCATATCAGGTCCTGTGTGTGTGATACAACATTCTGTGTTTTCATTCAGGCACGTCATGGGTTGAGGTGGAATCACCAGCAAAGGAGGTTGAAGCGCTTCATGTGGCTGTTGGAGTCAGCGTGGTCTGGGTCGTCACCAAAGACTATAAGGTGAACCGACGCTGTACTTCTCACATGTACCATGCAGCTGTACGGGTGTTGGTCACTGCGGTGGAAACAGATCAGCGTGTGTGCGTGTGTGTGTGCGTGTGTGTGTGTGTGTGTGTGTGTGTGTGTGTGTGCGTGCGTGTCGTCTAGGTGTGGTTCCGGCGTGGTGTGAACTCTCACAACCCCTGTGGCTCAGGCTGGATCAGCATCGGAGGGGAGATGATGATGATGGTGGATGTAGGACTCAATGACCAGGTTAGAAGATTTCTGTTACAAATTCTACAGTTGTAAAACACACACACACACAATTTGCAGCAAAGTCAACTTAATAATGTTGTGATATTATAGCAAAATATAATATTTGTACATTAAGCGTGGGTTCAACAAGGTAGAATTTACTTCTGAGGTTTGTTTTGTTTTCAGAAGAAAAAAAATTTGCAGTTCCAGTACTATTTAATGAGGAGACTTAAGTAAAACTTAATTTGATGAAATTATATAAAAGACCATAATTTTCCAATGCATTGGACATAATAAAAACCAGCATATGTACTGTAGATATCGTATGTTTTTTTTATTTTTTGAAACCTAATAATTCAGAAACTTATTCCGTCAGACTTCTTGACTCCTCTCAGCCTCACTGTAGCCAGCTGCCACTCCAGCCAGCTTCTGTCCTTCCCCTCTGACGGATTCACTTTACCCTCTCTTTGGATCAGGTTTCAGAACAAATCAGAGATCCGGCCTGGGGGTCGGGGCAGAGAGGATTCACTACTGAGGACTTTGCTAGCACTGCAAACCCACTTCTCACACCTCCCCCCCACCACCACCATCACCATCACCACCACCCTCCCTGTCCCTCTGCCTCTGGTCTCTAGTCCTGCCCCCCGGCGGCTGCCCCCCTGTAACACGAGCACAGCCAGTCGTTCCAGCCAATGTCCCAGCAGAAGCACCGCAGGCCCAGCCTTAAATATCCCCAGACTACATTCCTACTGGCCTGACATATGGGAGACTCCCTAATTAGAAGCTGGCCAAGCTATCGTCATCATATCCCATATTTCATATTTCAGGGCTGCAGTTATGGATATGGCTTGTGTGAAGTGGCAAGCGCCAGTGTTACAGTATATGTCCTTATAAAGTAACAGTTGCTTGGGTCCTGCTTGTGCCTCAGATGCATCTTTTGAAGAGTGAATACAAGTTTTATTTTATTCGAATTAGTACTGAGGCATTCGGCCATATCTATCTTATTATTATTATATAAATTTCTCGTTATTACTGAAAGTGAATTACAGTACTGTAATATTACACATTGCACACTGTCTCTGTGTGATCATTGTGTCATTGTGTTTCACCTTTGTTTTACTACTACTTCTTTTTTTCCCTCTTTTTCTGTCAGGTGTGGGCGGTCGGTGAGGACCGTGGTCTATATTTCCGAATGGGTGTAACCTCGTCTGAACCAAGTGGGAGCGGCTGGATTCCTGTTTCTGCCCAGTGGGGCAAAAGTAAAGAGGTTGTTCAACCCAGGTCTGTGTAAACAACAACCTATGAAACAAGATAATCCTTTAATTAGTCTTACAACGGGGACATTTGCAGAGTTACAACAGCAAAGGAGATATTAGGAAAGAGGAAACATCAGTAAAGAGAAGGAATAGATGAGTAAACATGCAATGTAAACACAATGAAGTATAAAAAAGCTGGAAGTATATACAGTGTCACAGGACATAAACCATTGAATTGCTCAGATAGAAACTGGGTATTGCAGTATTTACACACAGATGCCTGTATGTGTTGTTTGTAATGACACTGACCCTTATTTTTCATGCTCTGTCAATATGTTTTTGTTGTTTAATAGAGACAACTGTGAGTTTAGTGGTCAGCTGACTGAGGCCTCTCGTGGCTCAGTCCTGAGCTGCACCGACTCGGACTCGGAGTTATATCCTCCTGACCCGCAAAACAGCACAAATGACACTCCGGTCCCTGAGGCAGCGGCCCCCTCTGTAGTCCCTTTAGGGGGGGCTGACTCCCTCACACCTCCCCCAGAGGCAGAGGACGCTCCTGTTGCCTCCCAACAGGACGCCCCGAAACCCTTCATCCCCGCCAGCGACAGCTTCATCAACAGCCTGGTGTCGGACCGTGGCAAAACTTCCGCGTCACAACCGACCATTGCAGAGATGTCTCAGGAGGAGGTTGAGGAGACGCCCCCGGCCCAGATACTCCCGACCTCTGGGGCTGCAGGACACGATGTCCCCTGGATGAATGTGGATTTGGAGGGGGCAGGAGCAGCTCGGAGCGCACTGGCGACAGGGCCTTCATTGGCTGACGGCAGCGCCGCCGCCACCTACGCCCTGGGGACGCTGGAGACCTTTCAGGCTGTCGGAGAAGAGGACGGACCAGTGTGGACCTGGATCTCCGGCGGGGGCTGCGATGTGGACGCAAGTTCACAGATCAGCTGGCTTAGTCCCACAGGTATACTGATAACCAGTATGCAGTGATTTTTATGAATTAAGTGAAAATTAATAATTGGTTCATATCTGTACAGTTCATGTTATTTGAATGTTGTACACTATACGTCTGTTTGTGTGTTTAATTTGTTGCATGTGTATAGATAGATGTGCGTGTAACCTGTATGGTTGTCTGTGTAAATGTCTGACTTGTACGTCCGTCTGTCAGGTCCTCTCACCAGCTCTCTGTCCCTGACCCCAGTTCAGTCAGCAGCCTGGAGCGGGCAGCAGCAGCAGCAGCAGGAACACAGAGAGGAGATCAGCAAGAAACCAGTCGAGAGAAGCAACGTTAGTCTGGCTTCAACACTTGAACTTTATGTCTTAATTTGAACCGATCTCCTTATCTCATCACATCTCGCACGTGGTCCCAACTTTGTCAATGTGTCCCTCTCCAGTCGGTGTGGGTGCGCAAAGGTGTGCTGCGCTGGTGGAGAGACTGGAAGCCTCAGCGCTGGGTGGATGTGGGCGTGGCTCTGGAGCAGTCCACAAAGTGTGACGGGAGGAAGGACAGCATTCTGTTTGTCTATTACACGCAGTATGATGAGAAAAAGGTTAGTTTTTGCTGCCAAGTTATTGTCTGGCGCAAAAAATAAGATCTCCTTGTGTATTGTATTTACTAGACAACGATCACATAACTGCCTTCTCTTGTCTTTCGTTTGTTCTCGTTTCCCGTCTCTTTTATTTCAGTTCCTTCACGTGATCATAGGCGAAGTGACAGCACTGGTTCCGCAGCTCAGGGACTGCCATCATGCCTTTGCTGTGTACACAGCCCAAAGGACCAAAGAGAGGTGGCCTCTGGTTCTGGCTGCACAAACTGAAAAGGACATGAACGACTGGGTAGAGAAGATGCTACAAATTCTAAAAACAAAGTGTAACTTTTGACAGTTATCATCTTTCATGTTTAAGTGATTATTTATCTCTCATCGCTGACCACATTCCCCGTTGGGTCTCGATCTTTTCCACGTGACCAGCTGTGCCTGTTGTCGGACTGTTGCTGTGAGTGTCGAGGGATAGCGGGACCCCCGTCCAGACAGGCCCTGTGGTCCACCACCTCAAAGGGAGACATCATGGTCCACGAGGCGTCCTTCTCACTGGAGGCTGCTGCAAACACGCTGGCCTGTGACCTCATGTGAGACCGATCCCAAAGAGCAGCTTCTGTCTGTCTGCGTCATATTTCTTTTTACTATCTCTTTCTCATAGCTTTGACCTGGATTGATTTAGGTTAACATGTTACTAACATGCTAACCTACTGCTCTGCCTGATGATAGTAGGCGTTCTTTTAGCTGACTCTCTGCCGAACTCTTTCATACTGTGTGTGTGGCAGCCCTTTGTCTTCCATGTGTGCTAAAGTGTGTGCTAACAATGGTGTGGCTAACGTGGGCTGCTTCCGCTGTGTGGTGCTGCAGGTTCTGGCGGCAGGTCCCGGGACATATGCGCTGTGTAGAGTCTAACAGTCTGGGGCTGGTGTGGGGCATCGGGTGGGACGGCACCGCCTGGGTCTACAGTGGGCCCACCCCTGGTAAACCTGCCCCTGTAGACATCTACCCATGTGTTTTTTCTCTCCCATGATTGATAAAGAATTCCTATTTCATCCATACATCTTGGCTCCACTCCTCCTTAGGAATTAGTAGATAGATTGTTTGTCGTAATTTTATCATTACTGCAATTGCTACAATTAATGAATCAGTCGTTTCAATGTAATTTTTATGAGAAGTATAATTTCTTTTTAATGTCAGATTTTCATGAAAGATTATCAATTTTAAGATGTATTTTTAAGTTCTGCCAATGTGATCCAAAATCTATAATTGCTGCAGTAGTCTATAGTAAAAATAACCATTATCTGGTGAAATATATACTGCATATACTGTATATGTCACATTTAATATCAGTAATTAACTTGTACTTCTAGCTCACAGCTTGTTGTGTGATGTGCAGTTGCTTGAGCATGGTTTGAAAATGTAGCCGTAGAGATGTGTCGGCACGTGAACGTATAACTACTTATGTGCTTTCTTTAAATTTCTGTCCCTGTTTGTGTTCTCTGCAGGAGACGCTGTTCAGACTCACCAGCAGACTGACGTCAGGAGTGTACATGTGTATGAGAATCAGCGATGGAACCCCATGACGGGATATACAGACAAGTAGGAGGATTTTGTTATTTACACAGTCTTTGCAGTTGATCTTGATTCTTTTGTTGTGCTCAATTAAAGGCTCTCCTTGGTCAGACCGTCTTGCTAATTGATTTTTGGCTCTGTCAAAACGCTCTGGGCTCAATTCTCCAGAGGACTACCAACAGACCGCCCTATGTGGAGCGATGAGAGCGGGCTGAAAGAGTGCACCAAAGGCAACACACACCCGCCCTCCCCCCAGTGGTCCTGGGTAGGTGGTTTCCGTCGCCAAATCCCAGTCGAAATTCCACACACACATTTGGTTTCTCTTTTCATCACCATCTAATTCTCTGCCATCAACCGGTTCCAGGTGTCAGAGTGGGCTGTGGACTACAACATCCCTGGAGGAACAGACAAAGAAGGCTGGCAGTTCGCTGCAGACTTCCCTGTGTAAGTTGCAACAGCTTCTCAGGACGTTGTCAGCGTTTGTACGAAAGAGAGACGTGCCGTTCATCTGACTTGTCTCTCCCCTACAGCACATTTCATGGTCACAAAACCATGAAAGACTTTGTCCGGCGCAGAAGATGGACAAGGTAATCGCACACACCTCAACATCTCTGTGGTTTGTGGCCCTCATTTTTTACATAATCAAAACAATCTCATGGCCTTCAAACAGGAAGTGTAAGATCACATCGAGAGGTCCATGGCAGCAAGTCCCGCCCATCCCACTTAGTGACATCTCTCTGATGCCATGTCTGGCCCAGAGCAGGATGGAGCATGTCCCCGTCTGGGCCCTCAGTGTAAAGGGAGATGTCCTGTGTCGGCTGGGTGTCAGCCCCCAAAACCCAGCGGTGAGGAACCTGTGCATAGTGTTTCTGGAAGTAGACTTTAACTTGGCTTTAAAGTCTCAAGCAGAGGAGACTTTAAATGACTGCAGCAGGAAATGTAATAAAAACACAATTTTTTACTGTAATTCCAGATATTCAGGTTGAGTTCAACTCTTCTCTGCAAATGGTCCTCAAAAAATAACGATGCTCTCTAACTCCGGTGTGTCTGATCTTGCAGGGCAGCTCCTGGCTACACGTAGGCACGGACCAGCCGTTCAAGTCCATCTCCATCGGTGGAGCCAACCAGGTGTGGGCCATCGCCAAGGACGGAGCCGTTTTCTACAGAGGGTCAGTGTCCCCACAAAACCCTGCAGGTGAGTTGAGGATGTGAGACTGTCAGTGTTACAATGCATCATATCTGCAGGACAACAAGTCAAAAAGTGTGCAGCAGGAAAGGCCAATAAAGGTTCATTATGTTGTTGTTGGTTTTTGTCCCTCTACAGGGGAATGCTGGTACCACATCCCTTCCCCTCCCAGGCAGACCCTCAGACAGCTGTCTGTGGGCCGCACCTCCGTCTTCGCTGTGGATGAAAACAGTGAGTGGAGTGTTGTTGAAAACACATTAATGTCCCAGAACATGAGGGGAAAAAAATGGCAATGAACTCCTTTTAATTGTCCCGTAGGTAATCTGTGGTACAGACAGGGCCTCGCCCCCAGCTACCCTCAGGGCTCCGCGTGGGAGCTCATCTCCAACAACGTCACCAAGGTGTCTGTTGGACCACTGGACCAGGTCCGTATTACAACAGCCCTCCCAACTGTGGAGTGGACAGGAATTGTGGTCAGAAAATCAGTCTTGAGTTTACTTTATAAGGATAGTATTCACTGAAGCCATCAGAAATGTATAACCTCAGAAATGGCGACACTTGATTCACCCATTAAAGACGAGGAATAACAGGAATTAAGAAGATATTTCTGCTACATCTATTTCTGTCCGTCTCTTTTTTTTTCCCCCATATCTGATGATAAACCATGAACGGCTGGCATTCGGCTCTGTGCTCTTGTTCTGTCCAGGTGTGGATCGTAGCAGACGGGGTTCCAGGCTTCCCTGCTGAGACTGTGGGAGCTGTCTGCCACAGGCTCGGGGTGGGACCTGTGCAGCCCAAGGGCCAGTCTTGGGACTATGGTATCGGGGTGAGTGCGTAATCATTAGACCTGGCCCCCTCCCAAATCACATTTCATTAATAATACTAGAAGGGCGCTTGGAAAGTGCATACCTCTGCTAAGGCTAACAGAAATTCCTACTGTACTGACAGTCATTTGTGTTTTTGACTTCAAGGGAGGATGGGAGCACATCAGTGTGAGGGGGAACGCAGCAGAGGCTCCTAGAGCCCCCCATCCTCCACCTGCCGGGCCTCCGCGCAGCCCGCTCCCCCCGCGACCTCCAACGCACGTGAACGGGGACGCCGTGGGCGTGTAGGACCCGCTCACATCCTCCTGTCGTGCCCTTGCTCTCTTTGTGCCTGTCTCCTCAGACCATTCCCACAGGCTCTTCTCCCTTCATGTCAAGGGAATGCACAACCGCCCCACTGAGTTTATGTTGTATGTTTTGGTTGGATTGGACTCATGATCGATGGATGAATGTCACTCCCTGAATCATGTCAGTATGCAGCGATGACAAAACAGAAAAGAAGGGAAGCACAAGTGTTCAAGGAGGATGGATCTAATGGAATCAAAATGTAAAAGTGAGTGCATGAATTTGCTCTTACTGGGGTTCGGCTACTGGCCGTTTATGGGATCTATCAATAGCTTTTCTTCTGATATATAATATCCCGTGAAAACCTAAGAGGGCGGGACTCCCACAAAGGGCTAAAGGCTTGGGTACCGAACCAACTAAAATCTTCAAACAAACATTCCCAGTGTAGCTCAAACTGTCTTGGTTTCTAGAATGTAGTTGTTTTTGATTGTGTTTGATTACAATTGCATGTGATTTTATTCATTTATTTATTTATTTATGCATTTGTTGGTATTTTTCAGTCTCCATATATCTTGGCCTGCTATATGTTTGCAATGCAGTGTTCTTCACCCTCATCGCTATGGCAGGCCTTCCTAATACAGTGGTCTTTTTTATTTATTTTTTCCCCAAAAAGAAACTTTAAGATATTAATACCGTATGAAAATATATTGCTCTTTAATTACGAGTGACTGCAATGAAAGACATGAAACATTCCGTCCCCCTGCAATAAGGAAAAGTTCTTCCATTGAGTATTAAACCCAACCACAGGAATGCTGACTACCGTGACTGTTGAAACTGCACAGCAGGTCTGAATGTCACCATCACTGGACCTGTGAAATAGGAAATATTGGTACACGTTTTGAGACAGTACATTTGTAGAACTACTAAACTGCAGGATGTGGGCTAACATTCACATTCCGTTCCTCCCGTGAGGACGAGTGACTTTGAAGTCTTTTGTTTTCCGAGAGAGAAATGACTAATCTATGAGTTACTGCATTTGTTTCGAGTCAAGCCCAAACTGACATTTGTACTGACACCAGTGCCCAACCCAAACTGGATAAATTTCCCCTTTCACACGTTTTCAAGACTTATAAAAGTATTCTACTTTGAATAATAACCTGTCTGATATGGTTTTTCCACATAAAACTTTAAAGTGAGTGCAGAGAAAAGTTTCTCCCTTCTGCAGTTGAATTTCAAACACACTGCACGTGAAACAATACATATATTCTGTTGAATTTCAAACACACTGCACGTGAAACAATACATTTATTCTGTTTGTTTAGTTGACAGCAGGATGACCAAGAACCAAACTTGGAGGAAGGTGTTTCACTTTGGCATTCTAGTTCTATCCTGTAATTTATATCAAAGTCAACAAAACCCTGGACAATTCACCACTCTCTTCAGGACTCAAACAGTGCGCGAGCATCAACCTTCACAGCCTTCGTCTCCGTGACGTCTGCACAGTAGAGGCGATCCTCTAATTCTCCTGGGAAAACTCGAGCACAGCAGAGCCTAGGAGCCAGTACTGTGGTAGCTGGCGCAAAGAAAAATGAAATGGCATAAAGACAGGCAGGAATTAGAAGTTCATCTGCATTTATTTTCATATTAAACAGTGTAATTATAAACATTTCATTCAATTACACTAAGCATGATCAATACGAAGTAAAAATATTTTTTTAAATCTACAAGTTTTAAAGGACAGAATGAGCTCACATCCGCTTCTCTGTGTCTTAATTTAACCGCCTTGTAGCCGATGGGTGTGATATGTTCCTCTGATCAACTCAGCTCTTAAGTTACAAAATGAAACCTCATACCTATAACTCCGTTACATAGTTTACCATTTACAGACCCCCGAATCTTTTTTTTTAACATCTATATACATCAGTACAGTTCAACATTTAAGTTACATTTTTCAAATGTGCAACATTAAGCAAAAATGTATACTGTAGTCAAAACAAAAACGTCCTTAAATAAATGTTCAAGTTTAACTGAAGCACAGGCTGCTGGTTTTCAACAGAGGTTTACATCGTCTACGATACAGTGCCTTCTGTACGGGGCGGGGGAAACGGACATGTTCTACTACAGGTGGAGTATAGTTGCTCACCAGGTCACCAGTGAAACTGAAGGTTTTTGAGTCATTGAAAGGAAAGAACCATACAGTAAATTTTTTTATGACTTACAGTTTCAAATAACTGATTCGATAGCTGTTCATGAAAACCTGTACATAAAAACCTCCCTGCAGCTGTACAACCCTGTGCAGCCACAGAGACGACGGATGGCCTGCAAACGATAAGATGCAAGGATGAAGTGGTCAAAGTTTCGGGTGGACAGAAGGTTCTTCAGGGGAAGAATGCCGTCGGAACAGGTTAAGTAAATTTGACACAGAAAACAGAAACAGAAACAAAGGCAGACAACTCTGTTCGTGACACTGATAAAAGCAGCGGTGTTTTTTGTTCTAGTAGTGTTTTTTTTCCTTCTTTTTAACAAAGCTTTAAGTCCCTGCACATCACTTGCGAAACGCCGCCACGTTCGCCAGGTCCTCAAATTTCAACCAATAAATGAAATTCATTGCACATTTGTTTACAAACAGCTCAATACATTTCTTCATTCAGACATTTAAAAATAAAATCTCCTGCAATTTTTTTTCTTTACACACAATCTCACTTAACGTGTGATTTGAAATTTTCGTTGTGATAGTAAAGTTGCTGCACATTTCAGAGCATAAAATGAAGCTTTACAACATAAATAACTTTTAAGAATCAATATGACAATCCGTGTCAAACAACATCAACAATTCTTACAGAGACGTCTCATAAAAATATGAAACTACTTACTGCATACGCTCCTTTCAAACACAAAGGAGCGTACAGCGCGTCACCTCTGTGGTCGAGGAACATTGGTTATCCAGTCATCCTTATGCACGGATGACGCTAAATTTCAACCCCTCTTTTTCATATGCTGCGACAGAAGGACAGCACACAGTTTCTCTCCATTTAGGAGATTGTGACAACACCCAGAAAAAACTTACGGAAAAGAAAAAAAAGGCAACCACTGAAATAATTGCACAACATGAAGGAGCAAAATTAACAATGGAGCAGAAAAAAAAACCTGGATCATAAGTTTTAGGGGCTGCTGAAATCAAAGAGCTTATTCCTATTTGGCTGTAGTGATAAGTTTGCCAGCCCCAGTGAGTTTATTAATACAGAAGATTAAGAGTCTTTTTTTTTTTTTGGTGATGAGGTCCTGGAGAGGGAGTGCACTTAGACACACAACAAAAAGAAGCAGCCAAACACTTGGAATGAGCTTGATGAGTCTTTAAAGCAAACATTTAGATGTGCGGCTAGTTTTGTAGTCGTGTTCTGTTTTGTTTTGTCTTTTTTCCGAAGGGTAATAGCACAAAACTGAAATCACACACACACTGATGTGGCCGGAGAGGTGATGTGACTCCGGCTGGGACCGGGCCTCGTCTTTGTTCTCACCTCCAACTCAATGAAGAACAGTTCTGCCTGAAAGAAGCCTCCGCGGTCCGTACTCAGCCGCTCTCTATTCCCCCCAAAAGTGCGAGTATAGGTTCATTTCTCAGTAGTGCGATGATAAATGGTCCCCTTCATTTATCACCCTAGTCTTTTTCGCCATCTTCACTGCTTCCTGGTGTGAAGTAAAGAGGAAGAGGAGAGTTAAAACACATGTTCCATTGACTGAATATCACTCATATCATTTTAAGATCTAGTGAACATGATACATGTAGAATCTGACAACATATGAATAGTCAAATTAAATATTATCTTAAATAATTTGAACCAAGATGCAAATTAAAAAGGACTAGTTTGTTATTTTGTGAACTCGTTTGCCGTTTGGTTGGTTATTTGGTCAGAACAGCTCAGCACGAAGCTTGGTTCTGTCCAAAAGCACATCTTGTTATCTTATTGTTACTGTGAGAATTCCAAGCAACCCCCCCAGAGACTTCAGCTTATGCTAAGCTAAGCTAACAGGCTGCCTGCCACAGCTCCATATCAACCATGCGCACGAGTGGTAGTAATATTCTTATCTAATTCCAAGTACATTTCCTCAAATATAAGCCTTTTTTCTTCAACCGTGTACAGCTTTCACGTGAAACCGAGCTAAACTTGCCTCCTTGTTCGATGTCAGAGTCGGTAAGATGTGTAAGGGAGAAGCTGGCGATGCTGGCGGGCGAGATGGAAAAACGGGAGTAGTTGGAGGAGCCGGTCCAGCTGGGCTCCAGCACGCGCCCTGCTGCAAGGGGCGGCGAGGAGAAGCGCAACGCTGCAGATGAGGACAAGGCCTTAGAGACTGGGTCTTTGTCCGTGTTGGGCAGGAAGGCAGGTGCAGGTGAGGAGAAGTCATCATCCCACTCAAAACCCCCGCCTGTAGGGATTCAACGCATTAGTCACAACAAGCAAGACAATTTAGCAGGGCTGCGTACATTTGGGGCAGGTTTTGGTGTTTACCTTCTTCATCTGTGGAGCTCTCAGAGTTGGCAAACCGGTTCAGATAGCTGGCAGTGGACACTGGGCTGCTGAACTCCGGCACCTGACTGTTTGAGCCCAACGAGTGGTCAGCCAGTTCCTTGGTGGGAGTCTCCTACATCGGAAGGAATTAAGTTTTGATAAGAATAGCTGCACAAATGGCTCCGTAGATGCAAAAACAAAACAACAAAATCCAACCATAAACCTTAAATCGACAAAACGTTACCTGGTCAAACAGGTAGACGGTGACATCGTCGAAGAAGGACACGGCTCTTCTGGAGTTATCGGCATTGCACCTCGCAGGGAACGGGGAAGACATCGACTCGGTGTTCAGAGTGGTGGGTTTCAGCAAGCTCTTCAGGTTCTTTGCACGAGTGTCGTCGGAGACGATGAGCGGCACGGTGTGCACGGTGTCATCCTCACTGTCCGAGCTGGAGCTATGGAGCTGATATGCACGAACGTCATCGTCAGAGTCATCACTGTTCTCGTCCTCCTCGTCGGCATCCATGCCATCCTCCTGTGTCTCTAATCCTGGGCCGTCCCTCCTCCCCAGGTAGCGCCCCTCCATGTCTGGCTCTTTTATCTTATGACCATCACTGGCATAGGTCCTGGTTAGCTTAGCATGAACCGCGCTCTCCGGCTTGAACGGAGTAGCAGAAGAAAGTGGAGCAGAGGCTTTTGAGTCTTCTGACGGGTCTGGCTGCTCGGGAGATGTTACGTCCTTGAAAAAGTCGGATTTGTTTTCATTGTAATTGTGGCTGTCGGCTACCTCCTGCTCACATTTCTTTGTGATGTCTGAATCTGCCTCCGTTGACATGCCCCCAACGTGAACATCAGGCATTTCTCCACCCTCAGCTTGGGTTTCAGCAGCTCCGGAAGAAGTTTGCAGAGAAAATAAAGAATCTATATCTCTCTCCTCGTTGACCTCCGGTACCGGACCTCCAGAGGGCCCGACGACCTCGTCAGTCGAGTTCCTCAGCCACGTGACTTCAGCAGAACCTCCGGCCGCTTCTTCTGACTTTTTCTCTGGTTCCGATTCGTTGTCTGAGAAGTAGGCAGAGTCTCTGTAATTACTGCCCATGGGTGGTTCCTCAGCGGGAGCTACGAGATCCTGCGGCTGGCCCTCATCTGGAGAATCCGGCACACCCTCTACTTCAGATATGATGATTTCTGGTGGGACCAGATGAGCCGCAGTCGTGCACTCTTCTGTATGTTCTTCTTTGGTGCTGTTTTTTGCAGGGGAGTGGACTGTGACATTAGGTTGGAAATTCCATTCAGGAGACTCTAGGTTCTCCGTCTCATAACCACTGTCTGATATTTTGTACGGAGGCTGGAGTTTCTGTTGAGCCATCTGACCATTCAGCTCTTCCCCGTGGTCGCCAAGCCGGTGGATGTCCAGGGAGTCGAGAGAGTCCGGTGTCTCGGCTGAATTATCTACAGTTGGTAGAGTGGCGGACATGCTGTCTTCCAGTAAACTGTCCTGGCTGATCTGGTCCAAAGATGGCCCAGAGACCAACAGAGAAGATCTCACAAGAGGTTGCCCATTGGTATCTATAAACGATTCTTCATGGTCAAACAGAGTGGTTTCCAGTTCTATATCTGCATCCTCGAGAAGTTCACTGAACTGATCGTTGCTTGTGAGGTCTTCGCTGTGTCCGTTGTCCGAGGACAAGGCTTGGACTTGCAGGTCTTCAGGCATTAGACTTCCTGTCAGCTGAGCACTGTCCATTGAGGTTCCGAGGTCATCTTCAAGGCTGGGAATTTTGGCATCTGTGCACAATGAGTCTATGGTGGCACTTTCAGGGATTGCAGGGGTGTGGCCATCAGTTTGTCTAATGATAAACTCAAACCTCTCTGAGGTAGAATCAAAACCAGAGTCTATGCCTATGTCTGAGAATCGCGGAAGACCGAGGTCTTCGGGGGAAGAACAATTTCTAACTGGCAGGTGGCTGCTTGTGTTATCAGCTGTGATCACTGTAATGGAAGGCACCAGTGTTTCACTCAACCCCACCGGGCTATTACTTGTAGAGTCTAAAAGCTCCTGTCTTGAGGATGTGCTACTCGCTGCAGATTTTAAATAATTGTCTGCTGTGTTTAAGCTGCCTAAATTGTCAAGGTTGTCCCAGGAACTCATTCTGAATGAGTCTTCTGGTTCGTGGGCTAAGCCAGGAGAAAGAAAGTTCTCCTGTGGACTTAAGAAACTCGATCCACCTTTCATCAGGTTCTGGTCTATTAGAAACATAAAGTTGTCGGCTAGTTTTTCAGTGCTCAGAAGCCCCGTCACATCTGTGTTCTCCCTCTCCACTTTCACAGGATCCACTGGGTGAGTGGTTTCTGAACAATCCCCGAAAAAATAATTCCGATAGCGCTTATCTCCATCTGCCTCCTGGACCTCCGAAGGTACACCTTCGTGGAAAGGGTTCCCGTTGCGCTCTGGAAGCTCCATAAAGTTCTGTCTCCAGGCGGGGGAGTCCTCTTGCCTGGATGCTCCCTCTGTAAAGATGTTGGTATGGTATGGGCTGTCATTCTCAAGAGATGACCAAATGTGACTGTCTGGTAGATAGGAATCCTTGGAGTCAATGCTTTGGTGGAAAAAGTCAGCATCGGTGCTGGACTCATCCAGACGGACATCTTGGAGAACAACAAAATCTTGCCGACATGAACTAAAGTCCATTTCTTGTTCTCTAGGTCCATCTTCCCCAACGGTGCTCTCCCCTTGTCCTTCTAGTTGTATGTAATATTCATTCCCATTCGATGGCTTTTGTGCATCGAATACTGGTACAATCCGGGGTATTCCTGACGGAGTGTTACCACTTTCTGTACCCACTGCTCCGCCTGCCGGATCAGGGAAATGGGCCTGAATGTCTTCAGTGGAAGCAGGGAAGAACATGCTGTGATAGTTCAACGTTGTGTCCATGCCGGAGAGGCCATGGCTGCCATCATAGTGGTCGTGCTTAGCTGCCTCCCAAACGTACTCAAAGCTGAGACCTTTGCTAGTTTCAGTCACAGTAAGAACTTCGTCGATCTCTTGTCGCAGGGCATCATCTGCAAACTGTTCCAAGATGGGAAAAGAAGAATGGCTAACAGTGGTCTGCCGTGCGGAGGGGTTGGGTTTGAGAGTGTCCCAGCGTTGCTCAAAATCTTCTTCGATGTCCTTCTGGCCTTGCATGCGCAGGTAGATAAGCAAACGGTGCACTTCCTCCGCTGTAGCCCGCTTGTCTGGGGACAGCCAGCAGAACTGCAGGACCTCGTGCCTGCAATTACACACAAATGAGACATACATTTTTCACTTTTAATGGCCAAACTACCTAATCATTTGGTAAAAGCACTATTTCTCTATATATAATGAGTTCTAACACTCACCATCTGTCAGAATATGGCAGCTCCAGCTGTGGTTTGAAGAGTTTGACCTGTTGCTCCTTGATCACATGATTGAGAACCTCGCGGTCAGAGAGATGTGGATACGGCTGAGCAGCATTATCAAGGAGCTCCCACAGCGTCACCCCCAAGGCCCTACAGACAAAGTGAGGATGAAATTGGTGTTTTGGAATTTATTGTTTGAATATTGTTGTGAATATACAAACATCCAAAACCAACAGTTCATATAAATAGACTATCATTTGTGAAGTAGCAACAATAGCAGGGGCTATTTCAAACACTTCACCAAGGGGATAATCTTTACATGAAGTACATTCATCAAAATCCACGTTTTTTAATTCAGGGGGGGAATCTGGCCTTTTTTTTTTTTTTTTTTTTTTAAATGTCTTCACCCGTCAGTGTAGAGGTGCAGTCGTGAACCTACCACACATTGCTGGGCTTGGTCTGCTCCATGGTGATCACGCCCCCGTGTCGCTCACCCACCAGCTCAGGAGCCAACCAGCGAAGGGGAGCAAACACATCATCCTCAGTGATGATGTAATCCTCCTATAGCAACATTGCAAAAAAAAATCTGTCATTTTACAAACTGTAAATAGTTGCACAAACAAAGCGGCATTAGCTCTCATCGAGGCACCGCGCTCTCACTGTGCCTCTCCCTTTCTTTACAGAAATAGAATCACTTGGTGACCTTACGAGTATTTACTTCAGTCGGCCAAACCGTCAGATCAGCAGTATTAAAGGAATGCGCCAGGCAGAATTGCCTTGGGACATATGCAGCATGTCAAGTTACAAGAGAGGACAACGTAATTCTTCAGTGTATTATGCAGTTGATCAAAGTAGAAAATCTGCCCAGTGGGAAATGTGTAAGATTTAATTTCAGCTCATCTGGAGCTGGTGTATGAAAACAGACTTGAATTCATAAACTAAATACTATAAGTGGGGTACTTTTCAAGTTTACCATTTATCATTTACTGATAAATGTTGGTAAATAGAGGCTCTTGGCTGTACTGGAATGTCCCCATCAGAAGAATCGATTATAAATTAGAAAAGCAGCGTTTTCACAGACTGAACTATCAGGGATCCAGTCTCACGCACACATCGCCGCAAGGCAATGTACATTTCTCTCTTTGCACACCAGGTGGTGCTGTTACCATCATAGGACCTAGTGTCTTTGAGTTGTCAGTACCAGGCAAGTTGGGGGCAGAGCTAACAGGCAACAAGTCGGGTACCAAAAATTCTCATCTGTGTATTTGTAACATTTCTCTTGCATGTGTCCGAGTGTGACAACTGCTTCTTTATGTAAAGCAGAACAGAAGAGTGTTACATCTTACTTTGTATCTGTAGGGTCCAATTCCATAGTCTCCCACTTTGACAGTAAGATCTCCGGTCAGGTAGCAGTTCCTCAGAGCCAAATCACTATTAGAGCATGAAGACAAACAGAACAGATAGATGTGGGTAAGACACTTAACTTTTTTTTTTTTTAAGCCTGTGCATTGTCATTTGTGTCTAAAAAAGCAAAGTTAAAGCAACGTCTGGTGTGAAGTGGTTCACAAGATCAGAAAGGAATCCACCATCTACCCTGAACCTTAAAGCCTTTGACAACAATGCATGAATCAGGGACAGGGGAAATTGTCAAGGACCACAAATGAAATTTGGCAACAGTAGGAAAATAGCACACAGCTTTCTTCACCTCTGTTCTCCCCCCTTGCAACAAGACTCATACAGGGGCTATTCCTGACTTGTGCACACAGCAGCAGGATGGTCTCTCGAGGGGAACACAGGCTAGCTAAACCTTTTGTGTGTCACCCAAAGAGAGGGTGTGAGAAGCCTATGACGCTGTCGCTGCACATTAAGCAGACATATGGTAGTTCATTCACACTGAATGAAGAGACGGGCTTTGGTTTCCCTTTAGCCCTGCGGCATTCCCTGTGCACAAGTTCCAAGTCCCTTTCACCCGCCTGACGACAAACACTGCTGACACCAGTGTTCTTGTGTGCACACATGGCCAAGCTACTGTCAGACCGGCTGAAACCTCTGTAAGATGGATGGAGATTTATTTTAAACTCCCCTGTCCTGCTGTCACCTGCTGTTGGCTGAGGGCCCGACATACAGTAACACGGCAGAAGGGAATCGGGTCCAACGTCTTACCCCTACAAGGCTAATCTGTGGCGTGGTCGGGGACGCTCCTATACCAGAAGACATCTTTGCAGTTTGGTGCAACTTTATTTAAACCTCGTATTGACATTGACTGCTCATTTTAAGTTCAGATTTTTGTTTTTGTTAAAAATCCCTATCTTTTCAATAATGTTCATGTAGTTTCTAGACATTTTCAATAAAAAAAACAAAAACAATGGAAAATATTCTCTGTATAACATTTGGAAAGAATTCTGTACTCTGTACTGTAACTGCACAAAAGGAAATGTATATAATATTGAAAACAAAATATTAACATAAACTCATAATATATAGTCTGAAAAGTTCTGGTGCTTGAGCATATATTCTATAGTTGAGTTGAAACAACCAGTCAACTAATCAGAAAGTTGACAGCTCTACTAATCAAATCAACTGGGTAAACTGACTTCAGTCTGAAAATTCCTTATTCAATAACAAAGAAATTCTTCACATCTAGCACAGGGCAAAAAACATTTCTTTTCTTTTACTAACTTACTAAGTTATTAGTTCACAAATAAAACGTGTATTTGTAGAGAGACAAATGATGTCAGTCTGTACAGGTACAATTCTGTAAAACAGGGAAAGGCCAAACCTTCTCTAACATCACATTAACTGTCATTCTGGGATGTGTACTGGAATAATCAGGACTCTCAATTTTATCTGAAACTGTAAGATGTGATTAAACTGAATTAATATCAGTTAAAAAAATTGTTAACAATTATTCATTGAATGAACATTTACCAAATTTAATCTCTTAAGTTCCATGTGGCCAACAAAGCCTTCTATACCTCAGTGAATACTCACAATCACAGCTCAAATGAATTCATTATCTAAACTCTAATGAAAATGAATAATCCAAACAGGAATTCAAAAATAAAAACCACAGATTTGAGTGGTCACTGATCTATGCCAGAGGTTTCCCTCCACAGTTTCTGAATGAGAATATTACTGAAGTGACTCAGTTCAGATTATGAGTGTTTGCTCCTCTGCAGCATCTTTCTCACCCTGAATTGCAGCTCACAGCTGAAGTTTCAGCCCCCACACAGCACTTGTGTCTGTAGCGCTGCACAATCAACAGCCTCTCATTCAGCTCTGCCATCGTACAGCTGTTTGCGTAGCCTTCTTTGAATTTTTTTTGTGGTTCAAAGTGCAACAGAAATATTTTTACATGTGTAAAATACATATAATTTTTAATCTATTTAGTTTTTTTCAAATGGGTTCACATTGAGGCAAGCTTGTAGGACTTCCTCTGATTTTTAACAAGGATTCAAACACAGCGCCCAATACGAGGTTATCCTTTTACATGCAAAGCGCAGAATCATCATAACCTTCTGGCAGCGGACAGCTGACACTGTGGCAATGCATGGGAGCTGTGTAATTGGAACCCAGAGCTTATTCTGAGCATGCAAAATAGAGCTGATGAGCAGCGCATCGAGTGTTACCCCCACGCCACACATTTCCAACACCCCCTGTACCCTGCTGGTGGCTGCTGGTGGCCAGACATCCTGTACTCGCTGGGGGTAAAAATGAAAATGAAGCGGAACCTCTCCGCTGCACACACCTTTTTAGGAGAACACCAGTACTCCTGCGAGAGGTTGAACAGTAAACACTAAAGTAAAACTAACAGTTGACCCAAGTCTGTGATTTGAATAGCTGTCAATTTGATTAATATAAAATATATGACATTTCAGCCAAATCTTCAAAGTTGATTTGGACAAGAGCAGCCCAAGTTAATGAGACGGTGGTCACAAAATTAATTTTACTAACATCATACTATATTTTACAAAATTCTCTAAATGTCTAACACATCTACTAACTAATTCAGTAAATTAAACTGGGGCACAAAAGCATAAAACAATGGTTTAGTGACACACATTAGGCATCTGTGAGTGGAGGGTGCCGGGGGAGCGGACACAGGAAGTGTTTACTTTAGTGTTGCAATTTTGAAATGCTACCTGTGCAGGAAGTTATGTTTGTGGAGGTGAGTGACACCAGCAGCAATTTCACAGGCCATCCTCTGCAGCTGCAGCAACTCGGCATTTCGGAACATCCAATCCTGCTGAGACAGATAGCCCCGCAAATCCCCCTGCAAACACACAGAAAACAAGCATACACGGCGTCAGTAGCTCATCAGAATCATAGATAAACATTCAAGCTTATTTGTGTTACAGCGCCGATGAGGGGAATTTAAGCGTGGTCAAGAGTGATCGTGTTTGAATGCACCGTGCCGAGAGCGCCACACAGGGGCAGTAGGCTCCCCTGTTCCTGTCTCCTCAGCACTTCTCGCTGCTGATGTGTGAGAGAACCAAATAAGGGTAGCACCGTTTAATGGACCACTATGCTGTGTCACAGGAGTTTATAAATAAAAAGAGTCCAGCTCACGTCAGTGAAACAAACTGTGCGCATCTCCGGGTGGGTTTCCCATGATTGGATCGGACGAGAGGGACCGAGGGAAGCAGGAGAAGGCACTTTGAGCATTAAGTGCGCCGCAGCACAATTAAACAAAGACAGGCTTACACACGGTTAAAAGACATAAAAAGTCTCGTGTTAGAATGTGAGAGCGCTGTGATGAGTTGATAAAAGAAAAACAATCTGGAACAAGAGGGCTTAACTCCCTTGAGATCCCAGTGGCTGGACTGCGTCCTGAGAGAGACTGTAAATTTAAATTACAACAAGGGTCTCAGCTGTTAGCAGGTTCACAACCCAGGGGCTGCGTGGGAATTTCTGCAGACACCTGTGGTTATCATTCACCGGCATGTAACAGACGGCACGGCGGTTGAGATGAGCTTCTCATGCGGCATTCTGTACTTTGAGCCTTTGTGATACTGCACTACAATGTCTGCAAACAAATTCCAGGCATTAGCTATACTGCTTATCGTTCGAGGGTCGTGGGGGAGTTGGAGGAGCTGGAGCCAATCCCTGCTGATATTGGGCGGGAGGCGGGGCACGGCCTGGACAGGTCACTGGTTTATCACAGGGCTGACATAGAGAGACAAACATTTACCCTCACATTCACACCCAGGGACGATTTAGAGTCTCCAATCAGCCAAACCTGCGTGTCTTTGGACTGTGGGAAAGAAATAACATGAACAGACTCCACCAGAAAGGCTTTGGCTGGCACCGTTCGTTCAAACACAGAATCTTCTGGTTGAAATAAATAATAATAATTTGCTACAAATTGAGATTGTGGGCATTTTGTTGATCAGGTTATTAAAAACTTCCTGAGTGTAAAGGCAAAGCATGTAAGCTTAGGGTGATTTAGGTTGTGTGCTTTAGAGATCATGTTCACAGTCAATTAGCAGTACAGGGGTCCCCTGAGGAATTAGCTATCAAGAACATACTGTACACACACTGGAGTCACATAGAATAGGAGGCGCTTTTGTGAAATATGTAAAGCCACGTGCCTGTTTACTTCTCCCACAGCCATCTCACTGCAGAGCAGCTTAGACCAGTCGTCATATGTGAGCAATGGTTGAGCACTTTGACATTTTGACCCCCGCAAGCTGGATTGTGTTCGGTCATTGAACACGACTGTGGACGAAGTTAATTAAAAATATTCATGATGTCATTGCATCATATTTGCACTCTGCCTAGTTTCAATGGGTATGAGCAGCTCAATCTGACAATACACAGACATCATACTAGAGAGCTGGTGGTGTTAAGTCTGCTTCGTGTCTGGATTTTGTGATTTGTGTTCATACAGGTCCTGCAGGTGACGTCTAGAAAAGCTCAGTGATGCAGTGAATGTGTGGACGCAGCCTTTGTTCGTCACACAGCGATGCAGCTTCCATCTGGGTAACACACTGCTGCTCCACCTCTCTGGCACTCCGACGCAGAGAGGTGTGCCTCACACTCGCTGGGAAATGTTCGCAACCGTCTCCTTTGTAAAGTAGCTAAGGTTTGTCGAAAAAGGCATTAGGTTTGTTGCTAGATGATTGGACTTTAGGTTAGCTAACGGGGTCCGATACATACGTCTGTTAATAGAAACCGTCCGCGCCAATTAATTTGTACAGAGCAACGGCCTGTGGGTTAACTCCTAGAACTCGGCTGGCTGAATAGTGGTGTGACTTCAGTCGCTAACACGGCAACACGTCTGTTGACCAATGGTGTATCTCGATCGCAAACTACAACTCACTCATTGGGGACATTTGGGGGATGTAGTGCTGGACCATGGCTGCTCCAGCCAAACAGGAAAAAAAAAAGGTGGGGGTAGGAGGTCTGAAAAGGGGCTTTCATAGAAGAGCTATATTGAATGTATGGTAAGTGATACGCTCTGCCTGTCTTTACTTGTGAAGGCTCTGCAGCAGGTGATCAGCTCTGAGTAGGAGGATCCAGAGCTGTTAATTAAACAACATTAATGGGGAAAGGCCAAAACAATTAGGCCTTGTGTCTGACCGGTGAATAAGATTAATGTCTTGCTCAGCCACCACATGATTGACAGATGTAAAAAAAAACAACAACAACATAATAATAATAAATTTCAATCTGTTTTAAGTGCTCCCTTGTGCTTCATGTGGATATTAGAAACAGGCTATCCTCTCATTATTTTTAGCTTATTCACTTGTCGGTTACTACGGAGTAGGTGGGTCATTAAAAGAAATGTGAAATAGAAGGTATATCATTAACAATAAATACATAAAGCACACAAAGATCATTCAGGCAAAGTGTGTAACCATGCAAGCTGTCTCTGTTAAATCAACTCTGATTTACTTCTGGGTGAATTATCAACAATGGAGCAAATTCTGAAAAGGATAATTGGCCTAAAGATGGGAAAAAGGACGTCAACCACATAAGGGCAACTTTACCCACAAGCAGAATTTTATAATGCTCAGTGCGCTAATGGGCAGAGCGGGGTCTGTAATGTCCAACTTCACGAATGCCATGACAATAACACAAAGAGCACATCCATCCTATTGTGAGAATTGTTGCTTCAACAGCCCTAATAAATAAAGATGATCAATGACATTCGAAAGCCAATAGTGTGTCCGACGCCCAGAATCAGAGGGGGCCTAAAGAATGCCCTGGCCAGGCACCAGGCAGGAGACCCATGCATCGGAAGCCGTCACTCACACTATGGTATGTGACATTCTGTGGCCTCTGCACCAGTTGCTTGATGTATTTTGATGTCTAAAATGCTTTGAGTCAGGGTTACCCAGCACGGGTGATACGGGAAAGAAAACCACCATCTATCACTAGGCTGTCTGAGGGAACGTCACCTTCTGCTGGTTTTTGGGATTCACTTGGTCCACAGAACAGCTGCAGTGTCACATTACATGTTTCGAAATCTCAGGGAAGATTGACGAGGCCTAACGTAGTTAAGAGGCCGCAGAAAAATCGTATTCTACTTTTAACAAGCATTTGTTCCTACTTGAACTCAATTTAATTTTGATGTTTTGTGTGCAGACAGTGCAAATGGAACTTGTACATAGGATAAACTCTTAAGGATAAACCTCACTCAGTTGTGCTATCATCACACATTATCGCCTTAAACAAACAGGAATTTCCATTCATCATGCCATCTTCCTTAATGACTTACAGACGCTTGTGATAAGTCATTCACCGCGACTCATTTCCATCTCCTGACAGAGACGTTAATAGTGCTGGCAGGGGAAAGATCACAATGCCAGGACACCGGCCAGGCCTGGGCAGCTGACAATACTCCAGCCCAACAAATAATATTGGGCAAGATGAGCGGGGCTGGATCTTGCCAGGCACGTTACCAGGCGGGAAATATGGGAAGGCAAGTTGGAGATGGAGTTACTCTGTTTATTTGCATTGCTTAAACAGCTCCTTTCCCTTACAAGCAAATAAAATGTGAATTAACATCCAAAACTTCTATGCCTGCGTGGTAACATAAAAATTAAAGCCAGACGATGAAAAGGGGCACCAAGTGTCCTGGCATAAAGCAGTTGGTGGGTGGACCAGTGCCCATCCTATGAAAATACACACACACACACACACACACACACACACACACACACACACACACACACACACACACACACACACACACACACACACACACACACACACACACACACACACACACACACACACACACACACACACACACACACACACACACACACACACACACACACACACCACTGCCATTATGTTGTTGTAGTACTAGTTAGGGGAGCTGGATCACAAATGTGAAGGAATACCTAGTTTCCTGCAAAAATAACCCTTGGCTGTGTTCTGCTCTTGGTCAGATGGCTCTTTTGTGGGGTTTACATTTTTTTTGTTTATGGCTTTCTTACAACACACCTGCACCACCAACCAGTCAAGGTCACCTAAAAACTTGCTCAGATGGACGACTCAAAAACACAACAGCCTCCGGCCATTGGTCTTTAGTGGCGCAGATTGTTTCAAGGTAATGCAAAATTGCCGGCAGTAATTAGCATAATTGCTCTTGAATTATGAAGTTTCCATCGGGAGTATTCGCCAAATCACATACATTGTCTCAGGGGACTTTATATAGTTATGTCGAGACCTTACAATATTACAGAGAAAACCTAACAGTGCCCACAGTTCTGGGCAAGAAAACTCCTTTTTACCAAGAAGTACCCTCTGGCAGAACCGGACTCGGTGTGGGGCATCTGCCTCGACTGGTCGCTTAAGTTTACAGAACGTTGACTCAGTTCTTTGGAACATTTTGAGGCTGTAATTTGAACACACCTTCAAATGTTACCTGATCACAATTTGTGTTGATTACAGACGGGCCTGAATTGAACAGTGCAGTGTTGTACATGGTACTTCTTGGTTACTTCATAAAATTAATGATTTAGAGCCTGTGACACAAGAATTGCTGCATTACTGATCGTAAAAGTTTGTCCTATTAAGATAAATGAAACAACACTAAGTTTTTGTATGTTTAAGGGTAACACTTTTCTCTTCTTGCATTTGTCACTGGGGATCCAAAGGTTTCTTAAGGAACAGCTTAGTTTACTTTAGACAGAAGTCAACAGTCTCCCAACATACACAAGGTGCTACCTATAAAAATGCACAAACACAGCAACTGGTGGAGGTCGACACCAGAGGAGCGTAAATGGAGCCTGTTGCTTAACTGGGTGAGGTGGGAACGTGAGAAGTCCCAGGCTTAGACTTGCTATGCAACTTGGGCAAGGAGGTGGGGAGCGGGGGGGGGGCGCACCCCTGCTGTCAGGAACTGGGCCACCCAGAACAGATAAAGAGAAACAGTGAATAAATAAGCTGCCGTGATGTCACTTCAATATGTTCTGATGAGAGGAAGGGCTAATTTTGGATTGAGACAGTTAGCTTTCAGGCCAGGTAGTCAACAGGACCCTAAACCAATGCAAGCTTTCTGGAATGTATTTAAAGAGGAATGAATTTGTGAGCTTGACAGAATGACAAGATGTAATCCTCGGATTTCTCAATTATTGAAGCCTTAAAAGTCAGGAAGTGCAGAAATAGCAAACAATAAGTAAACCATCTTTCAAATCACTGGACACTAGGGCTCAAAGATTGCATGTTGAATGGAAGAAAACCTCTGCGATGGTCGACGGTGTATTTTGTGCTCACAAGTAACATTTGATAGCACACGTGGTCACTCACCATTTCACAGTACTCAAAGATGAGTAGGAAGGGAATGGCCTCAACACACTGTCCGATGCACTGGAGGATGTTTGGATGCTGCAGCACTCTGAAAACAAAATAGGATGAAACCCAAGCTTTAAAGTAATACTTTAAAATAACATAAATAATAGATTAGGTCCGATGCAGTGTAAGAAGAAAGGTAGAGGGTGCTGCAAACAACCCAGCGATGTAATAAGAGACATTCTTATCAACATGCATGTCACAGCGCACAGACACATCTGTGACGCACACCAATGTCTAAAACATAAATGGGGTAAATACAAAATACAATCACAAATAGATCAAATGCAAAATGATTCAAAAAGCCTGGTCCTCAGCCAAGGGGGTTAAAGTGTTCAAAGAGCAAACAATGTAATACCTGTATGGATCGCCTTGCTGCAAGAAGTCATTCTGCTCCTTGGCACTTGCATTAGCTTTTAACTCCTTCACCACCACCCTGGCTCCACCTGGATCCGTGTAGATTTCACTCAGAAGGACCTGTTCATACAAAATAACACGTTAGACTTAACAAGATACAGACAAAAAGCAAATTTTTCCCCTCCAGATCCACGTATTTCTTTATTTATTTTTTTACTGTAGAGAGAAACACTGAAAAAGGCAGCAGCTGTGAAAACTCTGGGAAAGAAGGGTATGGCCCTGGACAGGCTGAGGATTATAGGAGAGCAAGTATATTTACTATTAAATCTTTTAGCAGTTGAAAGATGCCTCAGTTGTAACCAACAGTTATCAGGTGATTTGAAAATATAATCATTGTGGACTTGCCAGTTTCCTTATGGATATCTGGCACTCAAATCTTTGGGGCGGTCATAATCACAAATTTGGAATTTATTCCCACATTGCGGTTATAATTTTTATGCTTATCACATGTCTCTGTCCCAGTGTCAATAGATGACAGCATCATGTGACACACAAAAATATCACAAAGTTTAAATGTCCTCCGCTCAGCAGGATGAAGAGCAGGGCGAGAAGGAGGATAAGCAGTATTGTCAGAATAAGCAATAAAAACAGTGGAAGAGAATATGTTCATAAACCTTGAGTTATAATATATTCATTGCATGAAACCAGCCTTTGGTGTAGATGATGTAAGAAGCCACCTTTACCACTCTCTGGTTATAAAAGCCTTATAGAATAAACCCATTCAACCAAACATTACTTGAAACTTAACATTTCTGTTTTCATTGCTGGGACATTGCAAAACCTGTGCGTTAATCTTACCTGGCCAAACCAGCCATTGCCGATCTCCTGGATGTAACTCAGATTGTGACGTGCGACCTGGAAGCTTGTGGATCCCTCTGTGAAACCCACCACAAAACAATGGTGATGAAGACATAATTGAGTCTAATTAGCAAGTTAAATCTGGATTTTTCTTTTGAAAAAGTTAAATTTGTTGCTCACAACTATGTGATCTTATAAAGGTTGATAAAACATGATTATTTATCTAAATAACTGAATTGAAAAATACAGTGGAATTTTTCAGAAAATTGACTTTGCCTTGTCAGATTTTTATAACATTTGCTACCAACCCATCCAGATGTTTTTCAATTCATGTTATATACATACATCGCTTCAAACATCTGCACATTTACACATCACATGTTTTAACATGCGGTAGAAAAGTGATTGTCTGTGAGTGTTCGTGCATCTGACCTGTGATGCGAGCAGGAGGTTGGAGGTGTGGAGGTCCAGGCAGGGCCACGGGGGACACAGCCAGGGTGTACACCTCGGCTGGAGACTGCATAGAAGGCGTGTCCTCTGCCGGGGGAGTGAAGTCAATCTCATCCTCAAAGTGGTCCTCAAATTCCTAGAACAACAAAAAAAATCAGGGATTGGGATATTATTGGGATCAAAAAAAGCTTTCTATGACACAAAATACAGCATATAACCTTCACAACAGAACCAAAATTCCCAGATGGCCCATCATTATCCGTGCCCACTCGGCATTCATTAGGTTTGCATGGGAGCTGTGTCTGTCTGGCTACCTGCCTAAAAAGACTCTCACCTTGAAGTTGATCTCCCTTTCCTTGCAGCAGGTCACGCAGTTCACCAGCACCACCACCAAGACCACAAGCGCCGTCAGCGACAACACCAAGGACAGGTAGAGAGAGGTGGACATGGTGTCGCCTGTGCTTCCATCTGAAATGAGAAAAGCACACAGAACTATGCTAAATCACTCACATTTAAAGCTGCACGTCAAATTACAGTCATTTAGAGGAGAGCAAAGGAAACTACCCGACGTTTCAAGCATAAACATAAGGGTATTTGACAGTAACACAGCACACTTGAGGGCGCGCTTCTCCAAATGCACCCACAACAAAGGTACATTCAAGCTTGAAAACAACAATACTCTGCACAACGCTTTTGCAACGCAACTGGAAGAAATGGTAAGCTGCAGCACAATACAGTCAGAATGTTTTGTTTGTCTTGCACAAAGAGTTAAAACTGTTTTGTTTTTTTCTTTTTGATTTTTACAACTTGCAAACATGACATAACAATAAATGTGAGGCCAGAAACCCCAACCTCTATGATCCCTCATCAGCCATTCAGAGCGACAGTTCTGGGGGTCTCTACTGGCTGAGAAGCAGCTGATTGTGCAGCAGTGGTGACAGCAGGGGGCTGGGTCTGCAATGGCGAGGCTGCTGCTGCTGGCCCAGCAGTTCCAGTGTCAGGGCTGACAGCAGCCTTGCAGCAACAGCCACTGCGCTGCTCAGGTGCTACTCGCTCACTGCACCGATGCCAGGATGCATTTACAGAGCTAAAGCCTTCCCATTCTACGGAAAGCGCTACTCAGTTTAGTGTAACATCTTCGTTCCAGAAGCTGCTTGGCATAGATAATGTGCTACAAAGCACATTAGGCAGAAAAAGCATATTTTAGGCCAGATGTGATTTGACGTGAAATAAGTCAGCCGTGAATCCCGTCTTTCAGTTTTTTTATTTATGACCTCGGGATCTACCATGACAGCAGAATTTGTGTTTTGGCGATAGCCTTGTTTCAAATGTATTTTCGCCCTAGATCTCATCTTGATGGTCGAGTGTGTGGACCGTGCTTCCTCATCTCCCAGATGTCATTGTACACATCCGACTGTCCACTTGACAGGTGTCACTGCTGGTCCCTGCAGCTCTTTGTCATCACTGTGAGTGGACAGTTGGCAGGAATTTAAGACCATCCCTTATACTTGCAGCTTGTATTTTCTTTCAAAGGATATACACTTCTCAGACTTTAACGAATTCAAGTGTTGCATTTAATCCCCTTATGTTGTATCACCTTGTAATAAATGTAAATATAATCTCAGCCCATTACATCATATCCCAACGTGGCCTGCTGTGTGTGTAAGCGACAGTGTGTGCTGAAAGACCAGCGAAAATGTGTGAGACACCGCTCCCCCCCGTGTTTATTCAGTCTCCCGCTGGTCATAGCTTGTCAGGTACATCCCGTCGGTGATTGGGAAAATCAACACCTACTGAGTCTCCTTCTGCTCAACTACAAACTACTGACAGGTGAAAGCGAGTACTGAATACATTCTTGGTGTATCATGTGGTACAAGAAGGAGATTTGAGTGTGACTGCAGCACAAACAGTCTGAGCCCTTTACAATGAATGAGCAACCAGACTAAAAGGTCAATGTGAATTAAAAAATAAATAAGAGTCCATCTTTCTTTCCCTGTTCTGGCATTCCATCTAAACCCATATTTTTATATTCTCAATAACCTGCTTTTCCAGACCAGCTCAATCAAAAACTGTGCCCACATTTTACCGTGTAAAAAGATCAATTCAAAAAAATTCCATTTCTGCCATCTTGAATCATGATGTCTATCCAAAAGGTTGATAGAGGATTTCACAAGTATGAAATGATGGTCTGCTCTCAGTGCAGCAGAAATGGAATTCCTGTTATCCGTAGCTAATATTTTTGATGAATCAATTTTATGCTCATGCGATAAGCAGAGACACTGGGATGGTTTTGTCTCACTCCTTAACAGATAAAAACAGGAGAAAGACGAAAAGATTTAAAGATGGGGCTGGGTATCATGGCCCAAAATTTCATATTAGGCAATAACGATAATTATCACGATAAATGTCTTATGTCATTATGTCTTTCAAGCGTTAAGACAGAATTTTGGTCCTGAGTGAGGGCCGTGGTTTCAAACTCTCCGTGCTTGCACAATGGATAAGCAGTATATCCATATATATTGGACTATTGTTATATTGCAATTCATGAAAACTGTTTTGGTATTTCAGATTTAAAACACTAGTGTGAAAGAAAGCTTGTTTTCAGGGGCCGCTGTTGCAACTAAGACCAAACCCTGGCCAAAGTTACAAACGCCACGTGCAGAACTGAATTAATTAACCTGGCACCTAGTTCTTCCAACACACAAGATGCTCGTGAATAAAATATCCCTTTGAAAGAAACCTGTGATAAGGGCGTGGAGAGGCTGAAAAGAAGTCTTACAACCAGAACAACCAGTAAGATCACTGCTGGTCAGATGGAGCAGTTTGGTTCGTAGAGAGCACATCCAATTAGAGAGTGATATTTAGACTCCTGGGGAGTGTTAGATATGATCATAATTGTCAGCCGGGATTGAGATTCCTTTCTTGTGTGCCACAGGCAGACAAAACATAGAAGGGATCACTTATTCTGCTCGCTTTACAAATGTTTGAGTCTGACTTTTCATTGCTGCACAGAAAATATATATTCAGAGGCATAACCCCCCGAACACTTCAAAATGTGAAATGTGTTTAAACCTATCCCCCTGAGATTAGTGTTACAACTGTTGATCATGCTCAGCTGAAGGCACCTCTAGCAACTTACCATTTGGGGAAATTAAAGAGAGATTTACGGTGACACTGTCCTAAAGACTGCAATGGAGAAACCGTGATGAAATATTGATGGGGAGGGTAAATAAAGATTAAATCAGAAAGTCAGGAAACGGTCCCAGTGGATGTAGCTCTTAATGATGTGTACTTACAACTGAGAAAATAAAGTGTTGTCTTATAGGGGATACTGAATGTTGTATTAGCAGACCTTTAGCAATGTTGATAATATGTGGCTTATGTAAAACTAAACCCTGCTTTGTGCCTCCAACGGCATAGGCTAAATCTCAATCTGGACAATTTTCACCGATGTTCTGCCAGTGCATTAGCTGAAAAAAACGTTGCAGGTTCATTAAACCTCCTTCAAAAGTGAACAGCAAACATTACTGTCCTGTTCCCCTGATTACCACCGCAGCCTCACACCGTGACTGGGAAACCAGAGAGACCGGAATACAAAGAGAGAGACCATCTTTCCCAAAGCTAAATTTATTTACACATGAATCAAGTCGGAGCTTGATCCTGGCAATGGACCATCTGGGTGTGAGATGACTTAATTTCATCGTGTGCACAAGACTGGCAGGAAGCAGCAACATCGTGAAACCAAGAGAGAGCTGATGATAAACCAAAAACGTATAATGCCCCGATCCAGTCGGCTCCAAAATGTCATGTGATTGTGTTTTTCATTCAACTTCGTAGAAAAAGCTTAACTCCACAATAATCTGGTGGGAAACATTTGGCTGTAATTGCAGGCAGCTTTTTGATACTAACACCTTCTGTCTGCTTCAGCAGAGCAACGGGGTTCCTGGCAGTGCAGGTCTCCCAGAGAGGCTCCAGCAGCTCCGGGGGGAAAAAAAAGGAGCTGGGTCACGGCAGCTCTCCGTGGGATCACTTCTCCTCGGTTAGGCCTCTTCTGAGTCATTGGTTCATATTATGACTTGGCAGGTCCCACCAGATGACTCAACTAGATTTTGGGACCAATACGGCAGGGAGCTGCCAGGTCTTATTTTTGGGTGCACTGCATATTTCATTAGGCATTCACACAGAGGTGGAGCTGACCCATTTTTTAGATTTTGCCCACCCGTGTCTGTGTCAGTTACGTACGGGATAGAGGATGTCATTGTCTGGCTGACATGTTTGGGTTTGGATAAGATTTGTCCATCTGCTGAGACAGGAAGCACCGAGCCTCATCGATCAAATGAAGCAGTCAATACTTTGCGGCTGCCCTTTTAAGAATCCATATTCAAAAGACTGTCCTGTCCTTTTCAATTACAAGTCAGCAGTGTTTCCCGTTCATTGACTAGACTGTGGCAGCCCGCCATAGTCTAATTTGTTGCCGTTTATTCAAAATATATCAATACTGAACGTAACGCTTGTCCACTCCAAATTCAATAGTGCATCTTAGGCCCTAAACAACATGCATGCCAACTTTGTGTGACGCCGATATGATGAATGGTTCTCGACAGACAGGCGGACAGATTTCTTGAATAATTAGCAGGATTTGTAAGATGTCTCTAGCAGTGGAGATTACCCTCTCTGCTGCCACTTTTATAAAATATATAGATATGTCTGAAAATTAACTTCATTTCTTTGAAGAACACAAAACATATGTATGATAGTGGAAATGAAATGAAAATCATAATACAGACAGAATTATTGCTACTTTTACTCAAAATTCCTGCAGGTACCAAGTTCAGTATTTATGATTATTTTAATTAATTGTTAATTTCAGTTAATTGTTCTATGCTGTCATCATTTTTATGCAAAGAATGATATTTTCAAAAGAAGCTACTTCCCCCTTTATTGTAATGGTATGTGGGTGGGTGTCGTCAGCGATATTAATGGTGGTGATCATCATTCATATCCATACAACCTATGTGTTTATGATTACATTCTTGACTACAGCAAACAATTGTTTACAAGAGTGGTTAGTTCTTGCCTCCTAAATTGCTATCAAAGTTCACCAGATTGATGGATTTAACTTTAAAAAATGTACGTCTTGGGTCATGCTCCCCCATAGTCTCTCAAAATCCTAAGGGAAATACTGCAGTCAGCATTATGTTCCCACCAACAATCAAAAGCCAAACTACATAGAAGATTCAACATTTGCACGCATTATCCTTTGTAATATACTTTAACAAAGACTCTTCTGTGTTGTGTAAATGAAAAAAGCAACTGGATCGGCGCGAAGGGCCCCTGGCTGGAGACTTTGCTCTGACGGCGACATAAAGCATAGGCTGGTTTGTAATAGCAGCATGCCCTACAGCTTCAGGCTGTAGACACTGAGCAGTGTAGTGGAAAGTTAAGGCCAATGTCCACCCTGACAAAGAGCGAAGACATACCACTATCACCTGGCCGATACTACAAGGTAAAACAATGACTATTCCATTAAAGCCTTTACTCCCAGAGAATGTGTCACTTGAAAACTGGCTCTTAAAAGGGAAATTGTTTAGTTATTATCTGGTGCATGTGACTTTTCCCACAATCTATAACCTAAATTAAACTTTAATCTGTCAAGAATTACTCTACCACCTCTGTACACACGGGAAAATAAAGACTGGGGAATGAGGGCAAAGGACAGGTTGCTATGTAATAAAGGCATAAAAACAATGCTCATATTGCAATATCACCATCCTGTACGTGGTGATATTGTTGAGCAAACAACACTGTTAATCATTGACTGGTTCTGATAAGACTGGAATGCATTACACATTACCGACCCTCACGGTAACATATTCATGTCTGTCTGTTCATTTCTCTGGGGGATGCCGGTTATACCGGTTTGTGACCGAGCGTCTGGCATCAACACAAACCATTCCCTTGCCACCAAGTCGATTTATGGCATCCACGGCAATACAGATGCAATCATAATTAGTATTCAGAATGGATTCATCTCATTTAGTGCATTCACTTTTTTTTTTTGATCAATCACAAGCGTGTGAGATGTCGACATTGCACTGAGAAGGGAAACAAAAATATTTGAGAAGCTCATCTGAATTTCCATCAGGTCATTTTGTATTAATACACTATCTTACATCAATGAATTTCCTCCTGTTTCTGAAAGAGTCAACACACTTTTACTGATCCTAAAAAAATCTATCAAATGCTCACACACCTGTAACAGGACTTGTGATGCAGGCAAGGTGTAAGGACACTATGATCAACATCAATGACGTCGTTCAAGGTTCACTTCAAACCAGGAAGAGACTGTGTGTTTTTCATGCTGGTGAGCCAACATCAAGTCTATTGTCCTATAAACTTGGTTATATGTCAATGAGTGGACTCTCCCTACTGAAAGGATAACACATCGCTACCTGCAGTTACAATAGAACGAAGCACATGAACTCAGCTCTAGACTTATTTGTCTCACATATTGATCACAATCTAACTATGATTCGTTGATGAGTGTTTCTAAACTCAACTCTAATCACTATTAACTGTTTACCAGTTTGCTGTTAGCTGAGTCGTGACTGTGACTGGCCCTTTCCCTTATCATTATCATCATTAAAAAATATTACCTGCATAATAAGACGAGAAGTATAACTTGTTCTGTCAACTGTGTGACCAAACAAACAAACAAACAACAGTCCCCTAGTGCAAGTGTCCACATACTGAAGAAGCAGGAAATGCAGCCAGGCTGCTGTGTTGTTAGCTTTTAGCTGCTGTTTAGCAAACAGCTAGCCAAGCCAGCAGCGGTTAGCTGGCAGGAACATCTGCCAGCTAACCGCTGCTGGACAGGCAACAGTGGACCGGGCAAACAGTCGCGTAGCGGTGTGTCGGCTCGCAAGTCGGCGGTCTCACCTGGTGCGTGGGGATGCCGGAGAGGGGCACCTTCAGACAGCCAAAACGCCGACAGAAAAATCCCACTGGCCAGCAACAGTACATATCCATGGCGGCTCTCCATCCTCCCAGCTTAGCTAACGAGACGTCAGCTAATCGGAATCGTCGTCCTAAACAAAAAATGACCGATTTGACGCGAAATAAACCGTCTCAATCATTGGTTATGGTGAGTTTCTCATCAGTGTAGGCCACACGAACAAGCATATTTTTCGTCAGTTGGGCCACTTGCTGTTAGCCAGCTAACTAGCTTCAGCTAGCATGTGAATGCTAACATTTTTCAGCTGACGACAGCAAACCAAACGTAACGTTCCGTTGTCCATGGAGACAAAGCGATCGATCACCTCTCACGACCTATCATCTTTGATGTGTGCACCTTAATGTCGTTAAAAAAGAAACTAGCTAAAGGAAATTAATCAGTGGCCTCGACTATCATCGGACACCCCTCCTCCAAAGCGCCATGTTCCTGTACAACGTCACATCGGTGGATGGGGGGGGTAAAAAGTTAAAATGATTGACAAGCACCGGGGCCAATCACATGGAAGAATGTCGTCGGCTTAAATACACGCAGGCCAATCAGTGCGCAGCTGTAATTGTCAGTCATGTAAATCCTGTGTTTTGAATCAAAGCTGGAGAAAGCTTTTTACATCCAGTCACTTGCCAACCATGTGAGGCACTGATTAGAACTTTGACTTTCTATATTTAAATCTTTATTTCTGCATTTACAGCCAAGCATGGACCTTAAAACAGCATTTTATTGGAAGGTTCATTTGACTGTTGCACTGATGCTGGTTTAAGCGTCATGACTTTCATTCGTTATATTAACATTGTTGTTGATAATTGTTTGACTAATTCTCAATTACTAAACAATCGAATTCGAATTAAACAAAATAAAATCCAATTTTTATCACAATAGCTTGAAATATGACATAATGATAATTGATGACGTCCAAACCAAAGCACGTGATAACTGATTCTTTTATGGTGTGATTAAAAATTAGTTAATCATCAGATTAAGTAACAGTAATGCTCAGTGCATGCTCGTGAACAGTTAACAATATGGCAGCAACTGCATATTCTTGTGTTCGTGCAGTTTCTTTACTGCACATTTTTGAAATCACCAGATACTATAAAAAAATGGAATTAACAACATTAGTGATAATTACCACATTCATTTCATCTACTTAAATGCTTTGCGTTTCCTGAGCATATCATTTACTGTATTGTTACTCATTAATATGAATGATAATTTAGATTATCATAATAATAATAATAATATTGTGGATGATAGCATTATGAGTATTTGTGGTTGTAGCGGTAACAGTAAAAATAGAAGTAGAAGGATAAATATTGCATTCAAAATTTCCCCTGATCAAAATGCTTTCATTTTTGTTGATTTAAATTTTCTTTGCTTGCAAGTTTGCAAAACAATATCAGTGAAAAAATTATCTGCTCTGATTAACTGATGAAGGAGGAAGAGGAGGAAGAGGAGGAAGAGGAGGAAGATGAGGAAGAGGAGGAAGAGGAGGAGGAGGCGGAGGCATTCTGTGGCGTGGGGGGGAATCTCCCTGGGTTTGAGGACAAATACGTCAGGTTGCGTCTTGCACCCTGGATCACGAAGCTGCAAGAGGTGGCTCATCGGCACAGAGCAGTAGAAGCAGAGGTCTGCACATCACAGGACTCAGAGAGTGAAAACCTCAACCGAAGCACAGTGAGTACCAAGTTTTTTGCAAATTCATGTGCACGGCAAATTTTTGTGTGATGATGGCTGGAAGTCCTTTGTGTATTTATACCTTGGAGCATCTCAATTATTCCTCCTACGGGGGTAACGTAGGAGGAATAATATGACATTCCATCCTCTTTTTGTTTGTTCCTTCAAGTTACAACTTTCTCTGTATAAGGATGTTTTTTTTTTCATTTTGCGAAACAAGCCTTAGACCATCAGTCAATTTTCATATGATTCAAACCATGTCATATGATTAATTATGTGTCCCACTCAGAAAGAAATGTTCACAGAGTTTATCTTTTGTACAGCCCTACTGATAAAAGGTACAACTCAGCTCCACAGTTTCGGACAGTGCGGATGTAACATAAGACTATGTACAGATGGAAGATGATGCTTAATCTACCCACAAGTTTTGACTGTCTTTAGGCTGCTATCTGACAGGAGAAAACACCTGTGCCAGTTTCATTTACCATCACTTTGCAGTTTTTTCCATGTGTGTGTGTGTGTGTCCCTCAGGCAGCCACAGAGGACCATGGCATTTGCAGGGATGCTGAACGAGGAGGACATCAAGGCAGCAGTCCAGGCTTGTCAAGGTGAGTCAGACATGCAGCGCACACTCACACGCAGGGAGACACACACAATTTACAAGCTATCTAATCATAAACACAAGAACACATCCTTTGCAGTAAGTAAATTACCTGTACATCCTCTTACATATTACACCGTGAGAGACACAGTCACACCCCTCCCACAGGGAAAAGCTGTATGATGTGTTGCTCGCAGTGGGGACACAGAGCCTGCAGGTAACCTGGCAGCCAAGTGGCTGGGGGGCAGTTCCCACTAGGATACCAAAGTGTTTATGTTGAGCATTTACACAGATAAGACCAAATCAAACATGCTATACAGCCCTCACATCCCATAGCACTTCATTATTTATCTCCGGCAATTCTATCCGCATGACAAAGCAGATACAGCTCCGATGAAAATCAAATGTCAGTGCTCATGCCCTTTATTCAAGAATACCCCCGTGCTAGAGAAGTTTTAGGAAAAATAACTTTGAAGCATATTTTTTTTTCTTTGTGCACGTGTCAATAAAAGGAGGTAGTATTTCTAGGATTAAATATCATTTATGTATTTATTCATTAATTTATTGATTTCATTATACATCTAATATCTAGTGGGGGTTACAGACAAAACACTTTATTTATTTTCAATCTTTTAATTTCTCTTACAGTTGATCCACATCCTCTTCAGCAAATGATTTTGAGTTATTTGAATGTTAGTCTTTCTTGATCTGAATTTCTTCTCTGAACAACTTGATAAGTAAAGGGCTTTTAATATTAAGGTTTGCATCAGAGCCACGGGCAATATTCAGTGTGCTTTGACTGTTTCAATGGCATAATGACATAGCCTATAATGGTATAAGTCAGTGATGCGCTGCAGGGTCTATATTGGTAAATGTCATTGGCAGAAGAATGAAAGTCATTTGAGCGAAAGAGTGAACGCGACATCTCTATTCAGCCCCTCACCATTCTTGCTTTCTTGTCATTCTGTGATTGACCTCTCACTCCCACGTCTGTCACCCCCTACTCTCTTTCTCTTTCTCTTCTCCCATGTAGCTCCGGGCACATTCAACTTTAAGTCCTTCTTTGCACAAGTGGGACTCACTGGCTCAACTGTGGCAGATGGGGAAAAAGTGTTCACAGTCCTGGACCAAGACAGGAGCGGATACATTGAGGAGGAGGAGCTCAAGTGAGGATGGATGTGTGTGTGTGTGTGTGTGTGTGTGTGCGTGCGTGCGTGCCTGCGTGCATGTGTGCATGTGTGTGTTGTTAAAAGGCTATTGCATGAATGGAGCAGTATTTTGACTATGAATGAATTGAGTTATACTGAGGGGAGGGCTGATGGGGTTGCAGCATCTCAGAAAGGCCTAGAGGCGGGATAAATGCCAAGATAAAGTGTAAGATGATTTAAGTCGGAACCCTGCAGTTATTTGTTTGTTTGTTTGTACGCCCATCAGACTGTTCCTTCAGAATTTCTCTCCGGGGGCAAGGGAGCTGACTGTGGCAGAGACCAAGACTCTGATGGCTTCAGGAGACAAGGACAGTGATGGCAAGATTGGGATGGAAGGTGGGTGTCTGAAAAACATCTGAAAAATCTGCCGGCAGATGAGAAAAGTTGCCATCGGTGCAGGGGAGCTGTCCACTACTTAGTGCTGAAGTTGCAGTAGATAAAAAGCACATATGTATAAACTATATAATAACTGCCCTCAAACAATCAAGTCAATTATGTTTTCAGCAGAAAACTGAATCCACTCTTTCTTTTCCCCCTCACAGAGTTCTGTGATCTCCTGAAATAAAGAGAATAAACACACACATGACTACAGATGTCTTTCCCTGTTTTGAACAAGGATGGAAATCCCACGTGGTTTGATGCAAAGAACCTCAGATATTCTCTCCCTGCCTGCTACTCTCCTCGTTGATGTGATACAACACCAGCTGAAGCTGGATATAGTGTGTGTGTGTGTGTGCGTGCGTGCGTGCGTGCGTGCGTTTGATCAACCAGGTGGGATGGATTAATAAAAGTATTTATTCGTTGTGATATATCTGTCTTCTGGTCATTTTTGCCTGTAATGGAGAATATAAAGAGTGTTTCATTTCATTCCTAATGTGACGATAAACTGAGAACACACGGCCATATGAGATTGTCATCACATCCAATAATATCCACTGACAATCCAGATATGCACTTAGTCCGGAATATAAAGTCTGAGCCATTGTGCCTCTCATTATCTACATTCTATACGTAAAGAGAGAATTGGTTCTTGCTGTGATGCTTCATTTTAGTGACATCTGGTGATTTTGAAATTTCTCAATGTATGAATATAAAGGAAAGTACCAAACACTTAGAAGTTTAAGAGTGAGTGCACGGTTAATGCCTGTGCACATCTAATCACATCTAAACACATCTAACGCTCATGGACATGATCTGGCGAAGGACGACAACGGCCCAACAAGTCAACCAAGAGATGGCGGACAGACTGCAGGTGAAGCCCCCGTTCTGATCCACTGCTGCAGAGCGGCTTGTATCCAGAGAGCTGTGGGGAAAATTGAAAAGTCAAATTGAGTATCAATTTCACCAATTTTGAGGAAAGGAAAAAAAAACTATAGGTGGAATCTTGCACTCGAAATTGACGGGACCTCTCCTCTCAATAAAAAGTCCTCATTAGGTCTAGTGGGCTACTGCCTTCTGCTGGACGGATTTCGAATTCCTGCAGAACAAGCAGAAACACATTTCCCCGTAATCATGGGAAATAGTTACTGTGCTACAGAGCAGAGACCCTGAGATCCCTTGGTGCGTGTTAATGTTGAAAGCAACCCCCCCCCCAAAAAAAAAACAACAACAACAACAAAATAAAAATAACAGTCTCCTTTTAAATTCATGCACAGATCGCAGAGGCCACTTCGACGCACCCATCAGTTTGCGCGCGCCAGAGGAAGAC